>NW_024070203.1:90070523-90152583 GCF_014754425.2 Oryx dammah | reverse complement strand
TCCACCACAGGTGTACATGCGTTCCCAAACATGAACCCCCGTCCCACCCCCCTCCCCACAACATCTCTCTGGGTCATCCCTGTGTATCAGCCCCAAGCGTGCCATATCCTGCATAGGACATAGACTGGCGATTCGATTCTTACATGATATTATACATGTTTCAATGCCATTCTCCCAAATCATCTCACCCTCTCCCTCTCCCTCTGAGTCCAAAAGTCCGCTATACACATCTGTGTCTTTTTTGCTGTCCTGCATACAGGGTCATCATTGCCATCTTTCTAAATTCCATATATATGTGTTAGTATACTGTATTGGTGTTTTTCTTTCTGGCTTACTTCACTCTGTATAATGGGCTCCAGTTTCATCCACCTCATCAGAACTGATTCAAATGTATTCTTTTTAATGGCTGAGTAATACTCCATTGTGTATATGTACCACAGCTTTCTTATCCATTCATCTGCTGATGGACATCTAGGTTGTTTCCATGTCCTGGCTATTATAAACAGTGCTGCGATGAACATTGGGGTACATGTGTCTCTTTCAATTCTGGTTTCCTCTGTGTGTATGCCCAACAGTGGGATTGTTGGGTCATAAGGCAGTTCTATTTGCAATTTTTTAAGGAATCTCCACACTGTTCTCCATAGTGGCTGTACTAGTTTGCATTCCCACCAACAGTGTAGGAGGGTTCCCTTCTCTCCACACCCTCTCCAACATTTATTGCTTGCAGATTTTTGGGTCGCAGACATTCTGACTGGTGTGAAGTGGTACCTCATTGTGGTTTTGATTTGCATTTCTCTAATAATGAGTGATGTTGAGCATCTTTTCATGTGTTTGTTAGCCATCCATATGTTTTCTTTGGAGAAATGTCTATTTAGTTCTTTGGCCCATTTTTTGATTGGGTCGTTTATTTTTCTGGAATTGAGTTTCAGGAGTTGCTTGTATATTTTTGAGATTAGTTGTTTGTCAGTTGCTTCATTTGCTATTATTTTCTCCCATTCGGAAGGCTGTCTTTTCACTTTGCTTATGTTTTCCTTTGTTGTGCAGAAGCTTTTAATGTTAATTAGATCCCATTTGTTTATTTTTGCTTTTATTTCCAGAATTCTGGGAGGTGGATCATAGAGGATCCTGCTGTGGTTTATGTCGGAGAGTGTTTTGCCTATGTTCTCCTCTAAGAGTTTTATAGTTTCTGGCCTTACATTTAGATCTTTAATCCATTTTGAGTTTATCTTTGTGCGCGGTGTTAGAAAGTGATCTAGTTTCATTCTTTTACAAGTGGTTGACCAGTTTTCCCAGCACCACTTGTTAAAGAGATTGTCTTTACTCCATTGTATATTCTTGCCTCCTTTGTCAAAAATAAGGTGTCCATATGTGTGTGGATTTATCTCTGGGCTTTCTATTTTGTTCCATTGATCTATATTTCTGTCTTTGTGCCAATACCATACTGTCTTGATGACTGTGGCTTTGTAGTAGAGCCTGAAGTCAGGCAAATTGATTCCTCCAGTTCCATTCTTCTTTCTCAAGATTGCTTTGGCTATTCGTGGTTTTTTGTATTTCCATACAAATCTTGAAATTATTTGTTCTAGTTCTGTGAAAAATATCGCCGGTATCTTGATAGGGATTGCATTGAATTTGTAAATTGCTTTGGGTAATATACTCATTTTCACTATATTGATTCTTCCGATCTATGAGCATGGTATATTTCTCCATCTATTAGTGTCCTCTTTGATTTCTTTCATCAGTGTTTTATAGTTTTCTATATATAGGTCTTTAGTTTCTTTAGGTAGATATATTCCTAAGTATTTTATTCTTTTTGTTGCAATGGTGAATGGAATTGTTTCCTTAATTTCTTCTTCTACTTTCTCATTAATAGTGTATAGGAATGCAAGGGATTTCTGTGTGTTGATTTTATATCCTGCAACTTTACTATATTCATTAATTAGCTCTAGTAATTTTCTGGTAGAGTCTTTAGTGTTTTCTATGTAGAGGATCATGTCATCTGCAAACAGTGAGAGTTTTACTTCTTCTTTTCCAATTTGGATTCCTTTTATTTCTTTTTCTGCTCTGATTGCTGTGGCTAAAACTTCCAGAACTATGTTGAATAGTAGTGATGAAAGTGGGCACCCTTGTCTTGTTCCTGACTTTAGGGGAAATGCTTTCAATTTTTCACCATTGAGGATAATGTTTGCTGTGGGTTTGTCATATATAGCTTTTATTATATTGAGGTATGTTCCTTCTATTCCTGCTTTCTGGAGAGTTTTTATCATAAATGGATGTTGAATTTTGTCAAAGGCCTTCTCTGCATCTATTGAGATAATCATATGGTTTTTATTTTTCAATTTGTTAATGTGGTGAATTACATTGATTGATTTGTGGATATTGAGGAATCCTTGCATCCCTGGGATAAAGCCCACTTGGTCATGGTGTACAATCTTTTTAATGTGTTGTTGGATTCTGATTGCTAGAATTTTGTTGAGGATTTTTGCATCTATGTTCATCAGTGATATTGGCCTGTAGTTTTTTTTTTTTGTAGTATCTTTGTCAGGTTTTGGTATTAGGGTGATGGTGGCCTCATAAAATGAGTTTGGAAGTTTCCCTTCCTCTGCAATTTTCTGGAAGAGTTTGAGTAGGATAGGTGTTAACTCTTCTCGAAATTTTTGGTAGAATTCAGCTGTGAAGCCGTCTGGACCTGGGCTTTTGTTTGCTGGAAGATTTCTAATTACAGTTTCAATTTCCGTGCTTGTGATGGGTCTGTTAAGATTATCTATTTCTTCCTGGTTCAGTTTTGGAAAATTGTATTTTTCTAAGAATCTGTCCATTTCTTCCAGGTTGTCCATTTTATTGGCATATAATTGTTGATAGTAGTCTCTTATGATCCTTTGTATTTCTGTGTTGTCTGTTGTGATCTCTCCATTTTCATTTCTAATTTTACTGATTTGATTTTTCTCTCTTTGCTTCTTGATGAGTCTGGCTAATGGTCTGTCAATTTTATTTATCCTTTCAAAGAACCAGCTTTTGGCTTTGTTGATTTTTGCTATGGTCTCTTTTGTTTCTTTTGCATTTATTTCTGCCCTAATTTTTAAGATTTCTTTCCTTCTGCTAAGTCTGGGGTTCTCCAATTCTTACTGTCTCAGCAATAAGATTCTAGTTTTGAAAAACACTGCAGTATCTGATCACTAATATTAAATGAAATTTCCTGCTGAAACTAAAGAAAGCATGTGCATCCATATACGACAGTAACCTTATACACATAATTAGCCCTGACAGTAACGACTGCAAGTTCAGTCGCTTGAGTCGTGTTCAACTCTTTGTGACCCCCGTGAACTGTAAACCATCAGGCTCTTCTGTCTATGGGATTTCCCAGGCATGAGTACTGGAGTGGGTTGCCATTTCCTCCTCCAGAGATAGTAACTATTTCTAGCCTTTAAATGTATTGTGATTTTTAAAAGCATTAAGAGCAATTATAATCCTCATGTTTGTTTTTTTTTTAATTATCTAATAATTATTGTTAGGAAAAAATAGCTCATTCCTCTAGAAAGTGTTTCTAGTTTTAGATAAAGACAGTGAATTCTGCAGCCTCTCTGCCTGATGTTATTTTGCCCTGGAAGGTGTAAGTAATGAGCCTTATATTGTGCCATTACTTGATTGTTATGATTGTTATCTTGATCTCATTTAGTTTTTAAAAGAATTGCCTTTTCTAAGTGATGTCATTTTGCAAACAATTCCAAACTTTGATAAGTAATCGCATTGATGGTTCAGAAAATCGTTCTGCCTCTTGAGAGTCCAGATTAAATCAATTTACAAATTAAAGGGGCGCGAGCAATCAGATAGCAATCCAGAAAACATTCTAAAATTTATTATATCCGAGATATCTTAAAGGGGAAAAAAAAGCAAATTGAAAATGAGCTCTGCCTTCCAAGAAGAGGCTGTTCTTTTCCACTCCGGTTTCTGCTGCTTATGGCAGTGTTCTGTGCACTGACTACCCTCGCTTGCCCTGACTCCACTTTTAGATGTCTCACTGGAGCTTATTTCAGATGTAGAATCCATTTTACTTATGCTTTAAGACTACAGCCTTCTTGCTTTATTAGAAAATACTAAAAATGTTCAAAGTTAAGTTAGACAATTGCCAGCTTTTCCATGGTTGCTTATAGGGCAATGTTTTGATAACACTTGCAAGTAGGGGAATATTAAAGAGAAAGATACACAAAAGATACACTTAATTTTTTTATTAAAAACAAATCCTAAATGGAATTATACACAGAAAAAGTTTTCTTGGTTTGAAAGATCTGTTGAATAGGAAACTAATTAGAACTTAACTTAATGCAAGATAATTAGATGTACTTAAATTAGCTAAATACCGCCAACATTCTTGAACTTGAGATTTTTTGTTGACTTGCCACAAATGTCTAATCTTATTTTCTAAAGTAAAGAAAATTGAAAATAAATTGTTTAATGGTCAGAATGTTATGAAAATCTAAGTGTAAAGTGAAATTTGAGTCAGTTCTAGTGAGGTGGATGAACCAAGAGCCTGCTATACAGAGTTAAGTCAGAGAGACAAACATTATATTAGCAAACATATATGGAATCCAGAAAGATGGTATCAATGATCCTAGGTATAGGACAGCAGAAGAGACCAGACATAAAGAACTTAAAGATTTTGGACACAGTGGTAGAAGGAGAAGGTCGGATGATTTGAGAGAATAACATTGAAATATATACATTACCATATATGTATAAAGGATATACATTACCATATATATATAAAGGATAGCCAGTATGTTTGATGTATGATGCAGAGAACAGGAAGCCAGCACTCTGTGACAGCCTGGACCGATGGGATGGGGAGGGAGGTGGGTTGGGGGTTCAGAAGGGAGGTGACACATGTATGCCTATAGCTGATTTGTGTTGATGCATGGCAAAAAAATCACAATATTGTAAAGTAATTATCCTCCAATTAAAATAAACAAATTTTAAAAATAAAATAAAAACTAGTATCACACAAATTAGAAGCAAATATTCCCACTGGATATTTTTAACTGCTTTGTGCTGAGAAAATTCCTACTATCTAAATGTTTGCAAAAAGTCATGATGCAGAGTGCCTATATACTGACATTTTCAGTTTTAGTCCATGGCTCTAAGACCTTAACCAGTATGGCTGAAAGACTGGGAAAGGTAAATGCATTTGTGCTGTGCTAAGCCGCTTCAGTAGTGGACACCTATTTGCGACCCCTGGACTGTAGCCCACAAAGCTCCTCTGTCCATGGGATTCTCCAGGCAAGAATACTGAGGTGGGTTGCCACGCCCTCCTCCAGGGGATCTTCCTGACCCAGGGATTGAACCCTTGTCTCTTACATCTCCTGCACTGGCAGATGGGTTCTTCACCACTAGTGTGACTTAGCAGCAGCAGCAGCAGCCACCTGGGAAGCATAAAATGTGAAAGTTTTGGTTGTTCAGTTGTGTCTGATTCTTCGTGACCCCACAGACGGTAGCCCACCAGGAACGGGTAGCCTTTCCCTTCTCCAGGGGATCTTCCCCACCCAGGGATCGACGCTGGGTCTCCTGCGTTGCCAGCACATTCTGAGCCACCAGAGGGGCCATAACTAACTCTACAAATTATCTTAAAAGGAGAGAAAGAAAGAGGCTGGTTCAAGTGTGAGAGTCTGCATACCTTTGAAAAGATTAGGAGATGAAATCTTTCTGCTGAAAACAGGAGCCACTGGGAGTTGCATTATAGCAATGGTTTCTGACTTGGCTGCATGTTAGAATCAACTTGGGAAAAAATGTTAAATACAACTGCTTGAGCTTAATCTTCAGATTATTATTTAATTGCTATGATGTGAGTCTGATCATAAGAGAATAAATCTGCTTTGGTGAATCAATAATAATTCAATACATAATTAAAATTAAAGCCAGACTTAAGAACCCTTGGTTAGATCTCTAAGGATAGCAATAAGTTTTGGAATTACCCCTGTGAACAATATTCCAGGGAGCAGACCATAACACAGTGGAAAAATAAATGGGTATACACACACCACTATGGAGTTTGGACCCTCAGTAATCTCACTACTCCACCTGCTCATATAGGCTTTTATATTAGTACTCAGATGTCCAACGAGTGAAGACAAAAAGATTGTAGAAATTTCTAGGAATGGTGAGGCCTTGAATAGAAGAATCTCCTGAGATATACTGCAGATGAACAAGGATCTAAGGTTGTTAAGGAAGGAAGCTGCAAGGGTCCAGATAGACTAGAAGCAAACAAAGGACTTATGAAGCCATAGAATCAATAACTTCAGATATAAGATGATATCACTCTTATGGCAGAAAATGAAGAGGACTAAAGAACCTCCTGGTGAAAGTTAAAGAGGAAAGTAAAAAAGCTGGCTTAAAACTCAACCTTAACAAAACTACAACCATGGCATCTGGTCCCATCACTTCATGGCAAATAGATAGGGAAACAATGGAAACAGTGACAGACTTTATTGTCTGGGGCTCCAAAATCTCTGCAGATGGTGGTTACAATCATGAAATTAAAGATTCTTGGTCCTTGAAAGAAAAGCTATGGCAAACCTAGATAGCATATTAAAAAGCAGAGACATTACTTTGCCAATAGAGGTCCATATAGTCAAAGCTATGGTTTTTCCAGTAGTCATGTATAGATGTGAGAGTTGGACTCTAAAGAAAGCTGAGCACCAAAGAATTGATACTTTTGAACTGTGGTGTTGGAGAAGACTCTTGAGAGTCCCTTGGACTGCAAAGAGTTCAAACCAGTCAATCTTGAAGGAAATCAATCCTGAGTATTCAATGGAAGAACTGATGCTGAAGCTGGAACTGCAATACTTTGGCCACCTGATGCGAAGAATGGACTCATCTGAAAAGACCCTGATGCTGGGAAAGATTGAGGGCAGGAGGAGAAGGGGATGACAGAGGATGAGATAGTTGGATGTCATCACCGACTCAATGGACAGGAGTTTGAGTAAGCTCCAGGAGATGGGGAAGGAAAGGGAGGCCTGGCGTGCTACAGTCCATGGGGTCACAAAGTGTCAGACAGGACTGAGCGACTGAACAATAAGATGTAAGGTGAAAGGATAAATATAGCAAGGGCATATCTGAGATAAATGTTTAGAACTGTAGGCCAACAGTGTGTTATTTACAAAGACGTTTAGGAATAACTAAAATGAACCAGCTCTGAGTCTGGGGTGTGGGATAAGGTGCAGTGAAGGCAGAGATCAGCTGTAACTGAGGAGATTATAGGACTGCATCTGAGGTGCTACAGTCCTGCCAACATTGGTGATAAAGTCACTTGAGTTCATTTCTGTAGAAAATATTTTATTTGCATAAGGGAGATCAAATAATGGTTTGGAAACCAAAATAGGAAGCTAAAAGAGTTCAGAGGGGTTAAGTCAGTTGCCTAGGAATTTAAATAAATGCTTGGCCCCTAGACAAATATTGGCCTGGTTCATAATAAGTGCTGAAAAACTATTAGTATTATTAGTTATTACTACTATTTCTATTCTGATAAATAGATAAATAGAGCTAAAACTAAATGTATCCAAGTCAAAAGAACATTTTTTTTTCAAATATATTTAGAAGTTTTTATTTCAAATATACTTAGAAGTTTTCTACGATATAAGTACCCACCAAACCCAACAGTTCCCTGTGGAGAATACAATTCTACTGTAAACTCAGCAAGCTGGCTAGAATTGCTTACATGAAAAACCTTGTCAGCCTCATTAAAACACTCTTACGCAGAAAGCTCTCAGATTAATGGAGGTTGGTGAAGGCCCCACTATCCCCAAGGAGCCTGTTCTCTCTGCCTTTTCTCTAATTACTACTGCTATAATCCCGGCGACCTCAGGGAGGCACTGCCTCCAGCACTCTTACTCGGGTGAATATAGACAGGCTTAGAATATTAAGCCGCTTCTATAAAGTCTGGGGAATATCTGTTAACTCATGTCAAACAGTAGCACACAAAATCAGTGATTCACAAGCTTGGCGTGCATCAGAGTCTTGGGGACATTTGAATTCTAACATTTAGTGAGGACATCCACGCTCATTTCCGGTGAGAACGCGGGAGAGCAGCTCCTTGCGTAATGGGCTTGGCCGTGGCCTGAAGATCAGCCCAGAAAAGCGCCGCATGGTCTCCACGCTGCATAGGAACCATCTGGTGCGCGCATGCTCAGTCTCTCAGTCACGTCCAACTCTTTGTGACCCCATACACTGTGGGCCACCAGACTCCTCTGTCCGTGGGACTCTCCAGGCAGGAAAACTGGAGTGGGTTGCAACTCCCTACTCCAGGGGGTCTTCCTGACCCAGGGGTCAAACCCGCAGTGTCCTCCATCTCCTGCACTGACAGATGGATTCTTCACCTCTGTGCCCCTTGGGAAGTCCAGAAATACTATGCTTCAAGGAAAAGGGTCAATTTTTAAATTTTATTTTCTTTTTTACTTTTAGTAATTACCCTAGGAACCATCTGGGATAATGATTAAAAATAAATAAAATTTGACCCTTCTCCTTATATTATTTTATATATAGCAACAAGACTTGGGACTCCACATTTATGAGAACCTCCAGTTGTTTTTGTTTTGTTTTGTTTTTTTTGATAAACAAAGTTTGGAAAAGTCTGCATTACAAGCTTGACTAAGTAAGATTCTCACATCCCTTAGTCAGTAGCTCCTAGAGCTCAAAGCGAGGTCAGAGAGTCCACAGCAGTGGTATCACCTAGAAGAATTTTAGAAAATCAGAATCTTAGACCCAACCCCAAACTTGTGAGTCAGCATCCACACTTGACTAAAATCACAAGGTCATCAATGCTGTGGTCCATGTGTGGGTTGGAAAAGAATTTCTAAACATCAGGCAGAGAGGAGAATAAAGTTTATGAGAGTGGGAGATGCTTGTTAGAACAGCAGGCCAGCTCAAGGTAGAGCCAAGCCCTTTCACGGGCTAGAAGCCATTTTTTATAGCCTTGAGACAGAGAAAATTCCGTCTACAAGGGTGGCATTAAGTGATTTGGTTGGGATGTTATAGGCTGGGTAATAGAGTGGGTACTTTAATTAATATGAGGTCAGGGAACTGGCCATACTCTGGCCACTTGATACAAAGAGTCGACTCATTGGAAAAGACCCTGAGTCTGGGAAAAGTTGAGGGCGGGAGGAGAAGGGGGCCACAGAGGATGAGATGGTGGGATGACATCACTGACTCAATGGACATGAGTTTGAGTGAACTCCAGGAGCTGGTGATGGACAGGGAGGCCTGGCATGCTGCAGTCCATGGGGTTGCAAAGAGTTGGACATGACTGAGCAACTGAACAGCAACAACAAAATCTTCAAACCTGCAGAAAAAAATGTGCCTGAAATTTAGAGTGTCTTCCTGGAGATAATTTGACTTGTTCCTTTACATTTGAAAAATCTGACCCTTTCTCAAATTCTGCCATCAGTATAATAATTCACCATGAGCTTATTGCTTGGCAAAACTCAGATTATCCCCCTGAGCTCTGTATTTGATGATAGTAATAAGCTTTATGGTGTGTGAATACATACAGGCAAACGTATACACAAACATGCACCCTACAACCTGGGAAGGGGATTGCCAATCCATCTTATGACTGCCCTTTGATAAATGATTGCACAATTGCATCAGCAACTGCCATTGGAATAAATTGCTAAGATGGTGAATATAGTCACATTGGCTTTATGGTTTTCTGGTCATTTCATGTTTATAACTCAGTTCTTGCAAAGTCACTTTAAATGGATTTGAGATAGGAGCATTTCTGCAATCAGCCTTCATGACAACTAGTTCCATGCTCCATACTGATGCAATAAAAATATTGTCATTTTTCCTTTTGCACCTCAAGAATGAAATAACACATGCTACATAAACATTCTGATATTGCAATGATTTATCATCCAGAAAAGATGAGATTCCAATATTACTTTGAAGGAGATGGGGAACCGCCAATGTAAACAGTCAGAGAGAGGATTCTCATTTCACTGAATCAGATGTATCTGAGCCTTTTTGTTATTTTTCAATCCACATTTTATAGTGTAAACATACATTTAAAATAGTATTAGTGTAAAATTGAAATGTAATTTTTAATAGCCAACTTGGTATACTTTTAAAAATCTAGTTCTAAGTTGAAAAATCTGTTGGAAACACTTATCTGTGGTCACCTAACCTATGACAAAGGAGGCAAAGATATACAATGGAGAAAAGATAGTCTCTTCAATAAGTGGTGCTCAAAAAACTGGACATCTTCATATAAAAGAAGGAAATTAGTATACTCCCTAACACCATACAGAAAAACAAAGTGGATTAAAGTCCTTTATGTAAGGCCAGACACTATAAACTTCTTAAAAGAAAACAGAAGCAAAACACTCTCTGACATAAAAAGCAGCAACATCTTTTTTGACCCATCTCCTAGTGTAATGAAAATTAAAAAAGAAAAAAGCAAACAAATGGTGCCTAATTAAACTTACAAGCCTTTGCACAGCAAAGGAAACCATAAACAAGATGAAAAGATAGCCCTCAGAATGGGAGAAAATATTTGCAGATGAAGCTACTGACAAAGGATTAATCTGCAAAGTGCATTAAAGAACTCATGTAGCTCAATATCAAAAAAAATAAACCAAGAAACAACCCAATCAAAACCTGAGTTGAAGACCTAAAGATATTTCTCCAAAGAAGATGGCCAAAAAACACATGAAAAAAAATGCTCAGCATCACTAATTATTAGAAAAATTAAAATCAAACTCCAATGAAGTATCACCTCACACCAGTCAGAATGGCCATCATCAAAAAATCTACAACATTTAAATGCTAGAGAGGGTGTGGCGAAAAGGAAGGCATCTTACACTGTTGGTGGGAATGTAAATTGATACCATAGAGAGCAGTATGGACATGCCTTAAAAAGCTAAAAATAGAACTCCTATATAGAACTCCATTCCAAATCCAAGTCCTGGGCGTAGACCCAGAGAAAACCATAATTCAAAGAGACGCATACACTCCAATGTTCATCATAGCACCATTCACAACAGCCAGGACATGGAAGCAACCTAAATGCCCATCAACTGAGGAACGACTAAAGGCAATGTGGTACATTAGCAAAATGAAATATTACTCAGCCATAGCAAGTAATGGCATTGTGTCATTTACAGAGATGTGAGTAGACCTAGAGACGATCATATAGGGGGAAGTGAGAAAGAAGTTAGAAAAACAAATCGCATATAGTAACATATACATGTGGAACCAAGAAAAATGGTAAAGGTGATCTTATTTACAATGAATAAATAGACACACAGATGTAGAGAACGAACATGGATAACAAGCGGGAAGTGGTCGGATGAATTGGGAGATTAGGATTGGCTTATAAGCAAGAGAGGTCCAGAAAAACATCTATTTCTGCTTTATTGACTATGCTAAACCCTTTGACTGTGTGGATCACAATAAACTGTGCAAAATTCTGAAAGAGATGGGAATACCAGACCACCTGACCTGCCTCTTGAGAAACCTATACGCAGATCAGGAAGCAACAGTTAGAACTGGACATGGAACAACAGATTGGTTCCAGATAGGAAATGGAGTACGTCAAGGCTGTATATTGTCACCCTGCTAATTTCACTTATATGCAGAGTACATCATGAGAAATGCTGGGCTGGAAGAAGCACAGCTGGAATCAAGATTGCTGGGAGAAATATCAATTACTTCAGATATGCAGATGACACCACCCTTATGGCAGAAAGTGAAGAGGAGCTAAAAAGCCTCTTGATGAAAGTGAAAGAGGAAAGTGAAAAAGTTGGCTTAAAGCTCAACATTCAGAAAACGAAGATCATGGCATCTGGTCCCATCAGTTCAGTTCAGTTCAGTCGCTCAGTCGTGTCCGACTCTTTGCGACCCCATGAGTCGCAGCACGCCAGGCCTCCCTGTCCATCACCAACTCCCGGAGTTCACTCAGACTCACGTCCATTGAGTCAGTGATGCCATCCAGCCATCTCATCCTCGGTCGTCCCCTTCTCCTCCTGCCTCCAATCCCTCCCAGCATCAGAGTCTTTTCCAATGAGTCAGCTCTTCACATGAGGTGGCCAAAGTACTGGAGCTTCAGCTTTAGCATCATTCCTTCCAAAGAAATCCCAGGGCTGATCTCCTTCAGAACGGACTGGGTGGATCTCCTTGCAGTCCAGGGGACTCTCAAGAGTCTTCTCCAACACCACAGTTCAAAAGCATCAATTCTTCGGCACTCAGCCTTCTTCACAGTTCAACTTTCACATCCATACATGACCATAGGAAAAACCATAGCCTTGACTAGATGGACCTTAGTCGGCAAAGTAATGTCTCTGCTTTTGAATATGCTATCTAGGTTGGTCATAACTTCTCTTCCAAGGAGTAAGCGTCTTTTAATTTCATGGCTGCAGTCACCATCTGCAGTGATTTTGGAGCCCCCCAAAATAAAGTCTGACACTGTTTCCACTGTTTCCCCATCTATTTCCCATGAAGTGATGGGACCAGATGCCATGATCTTTGTTTTCTGAATGTTGAGCTTTAAGCCAACTTTTTCACTCTCCACTTTCACTTTCATCAGGAGGCTTTTTAGTTTCTCTTCACTTTCTGCCATAAGGCTGGTGTCATCTGCATATCTGAGGTTGTTGATATTTCTCCCAGCAATCTTGATTCCAGCTTCTGTTTCTTCCAGTCCAACATTTCTCATGATGTACTCTGCATAGAAGTTAAATAAGCAGGGTGACAATATACAGCCTTGACGTACTCCTTTTCCTATTTGGAACCAGTCTGTTGTTCTATGTCCAGTTCTAACTGTTGCTTCCTGACCTGCATACAGATTTCTCAAGAGGCAGGTTAGGTGGTCTGGTATTCCCATCTCTTTCAGAATTTTCTACAGTTTATTGTGATCCACATAGTAAAAGGCTTTGGCATAGTCAATGAAGCAGAAATAGATGTTTTTCTGGAACTCTCTTGCTTCTTCCATGATCCAGCGGATGCTGGCCATGGCAAATAGATGGAGAAACAGTGGAAACAGTGTCAAACTTTATTTTTTTGGGCTCCAAAATCACTGCAGATGGTGACGGCAGCCATGAAATTAAAAGACTTTTACTCCTTGGAAGAAAAGTTATGACCAACCTAGATAGCATATTCAAAAGCAGAGACATTACTTTGCCAACAAAGGTCCATCTAGTCAAGGCTATGGTTTTTCCTATGGTCATGTATGGATGTGAGAGTTGGACTATGAAGAAGGCTGAGCTCTGAAGAATTGATGCTTTTGAACTGTGGTGTTGGAGAAGACTCTTGAGAGTCCCTTGGACAGCAAAGAGATCCAACCAGTCCATTCTGAAGGAGATCAACCCTGGAATTTCTTTGGAAGGAATGATGCTAAATCTGAAGCTCCAGTACTTTGGCCACCTCATGCGAAGAGTTGACTCATTGCAAAAGACTCTGATGCTGGGAGGGATTGGGGGCAGGAGGAGAAGGGGACAACCAAGGATGAGATGGCTGGATGGCATCACTGACTCGATGGACGTGAGTCCGAGTGATCTCTGGGAGTTGGTGATGGACAGGGAGGCCTGATGTGCTGCGATTCATGGGGTCGCAAAGAGTCGGACATGACTGAGCGACTGAACAGAACTGATATTCACTGTTATATGTAAAACAAGAAACAAGAACCTACCCACTTCACAGCACAGGGAAATCTACTCAGTGCTCTTGGTGACCTAAATGGAAAGGAACCCAAGAAAGAGGGATATGTGCATACATAAGGCTGACCCACTTTGCAGTGCAGCAGAAACTGACTACACTCTGATGCAACTATATTCCAATTTTTTAAAAAATCCATTTGAAAGAAATTGTAGGGATTCATTAAAAATGAATTAGTGAAAATAATTTCAGTAGTAAAACAGTAATTTAGAAACATATTTTGATAATGTTAGAATATTTAACACCTCCAGTGCTCAGTTTCCTGGGAAACAGAATTAGAGGTCAAATAACAATAAGTGTATGAAAGCAACAGTTACATCTGAAAATAGATCTTGTTTATGAGACTGAAGCTTGGCATATTGATTTGTGGTGCCTGTACATCAGCTATGCATATTAAAGCAAATTTAGCTTGTATTATTCACATGTGTGTCAGGGACCCAATCATTGTAATCACCCAGGGACAAAAAGTCCACACAACATCAGTCACTCGAAAACGTACCTTCTGAGCATTTTCTCCCTCTTGTCTAGTGCTCAAAATACAGCAATGTCTGCATTGAGTCACATTACTGTATGGCTTTTCCCTATTTCTCCAGGTCCAGTTCTGTGTTTCTAACTAGAGGCACTGATTATCAATGTAGGATAATATTATGGACTAAATGCTCCGTGTCTCCTCAGAATTCAAATGTTGAAGCCCTTAACTCCAAAGGTATCTGGAGACGGGGCCATTGGGGGATAGATAAGTTTACTGAGATCATGAGGCTGGCACTCTTGGGATTAGAATAGCATCCTTATAAGAAAAGACACTCGGTATTTTTATTACTATATGCTTTCCTTCTGAATCTGGAAACTGTTCTCAAGTTTATCAGTTCACTAGTGATCTAGTTTCCACAAAAGCAATATATGTGAAAGTCACTCAGTCTTGTCCAAGTCTTTGCTACCCTGTGGACTATACTGTCCATGGAATTCTCCAGGACAGAATTCTGGAGTGGGTAGCCTTTCCCTTCTCCAGGGGATCTTCCCAGCCCAGGGGTTGCACCCAAGTCTCTCACATTGAGGGCAGAGTTCTTACCAGCTGAGCCACAAGGGAAGCCCCCAAAATAATATGGATTTTAACTATTTTACTAATTTTTTCTTTCAGTCTTTTAACTATTTCACCTCTATTTTCTTCTTAGATGCTGACTTTGATATAAATCCTTTTCAATAATTTTTAAGCTCATACAGTTGATCCTTGAACAACATGAACTTGGAACTACACAGGTCCATATATATTGACACATGGATTTTTTTCCAGTAAATACATACTGTAGTATTACCCAGGCTTCCCTGGGTCTCAGCAGTAAAGAATCCGCCAGCAATGCAGGAGACGAGGGCTTGGATCCTTGGGTGGGGAAGATTCCCTGGAGAAGGGCATGGCAACCCACTCCAGTATTCTTGCCTGGAGAATCCCATGGACAAAGAAGCCTGGTGGGCTTCAGTCCATAGAGTTGCAAAGAGTCAGCACAACTGAATAGTTTCAGCATGTAGGCACGCATAGTACTACACAACCAAAGGTAGCTTGAGCCTGTGGATACAGAACATGGACCATAAGCTAAACATGGGCTTTCTACTGTGCAGGAGGGTTTCCAACCCCTGTACCATTCAAAGATCAGTTTTATTTTCCTATAGATTCTGTTTTGTGATTTTTCAGAAGCAATGCGATTCTAACCCATAAAAACACAAAATATGCTTAAAACTTCTAAGACATAACCTATTTTATGAGGTTTGCTCTTCCTCTAAAAACTTCAGAATAAGCTTCTAATTTCATTCTACTGCCTCTAACAACAGACTCTAGCATTCTATTTTTTCTTCTTCAAATCAGTTTTGTCCAGACAGAGTTTCACTAACCAACGTAATACAACTTTATTTATTCCACTTTACATTCACTTAGATGTAGTAGAAATAGTCTTGTGAAGTGTGCACACAGAGGGCAGGTTGTTTTAAACACCATTTTCTGCGTGTGGGTAGGCATAGTCTTCAGGAGAACCCCACTGAAGGCCAATAAAGCATCCGCTGGCTCCATGGCTGAATCTCCCACGTGGTGGATGAACGGACAGCTCAAAGATGCTACTATGCACTGTGGCCTGTACTCTTCCTCGACCTCCATGACACTCACCCATCCATGGACAGCTTCACTATTTGAAGGAAGACGCAGTGATTCACTGCCAGCACCCCCCTCAGGTTCTTTTTATTTTACTTTCCGTTATTCACATGAGCCATTAAATGAGGTGACAATATAGTTTGGGTCAAGAAAACAATACTTTGGCTTCTTCTTCAACCAATGCTGGCACAATAAATACTCCACTATTTAGGCCTGATCCCTGGAAGGATCTTTGAAATAGTGCCAATAGAGCATAGAACAGACATTTCTTAACTCTACTTATTTTCAGGACAGTATATTTGGATTCACTGTAGTACAAAGAACAGAACATAGATGTGTCATCGACTTCAGAGGCCACTTCAATATCAGAAGTTTTATAGTTAGTGGAAAGGCATTTCAGATTTTGCCAATCTATTGACTCTTTTAAAACTTCATGGAAAATGTTATTAAAAGTTTCGATCCTCAAAAGTATGTTAGATAGTTTGTTAAGGCTAGCAAAGAAACAGCTAAGGAGATATCATTTCACCAGCTGTCACCTTTAAACTATTTTTCACACAGTAAGCACTATACTCACACATAAGTAAAGAGGTAAGCAATGGATTATAAATTGTTGCTGAGTCCAATCTCACTCTGCTTGCTGCACTATAAGCCAATAAATCCAAGACACATGGTGTTGAGGCCAAAAAATATGCCTTTATTTGGAAAGACGACTGACTGAGAAGACGGCACGTCACCACGTCCTAGCTCGCTCCACTCCCCGCACAACAGGCCAAGGAATCCGAGAGATGAGGTGTCGAGGCAAGGAAAGCAGCTTTATTCGAAAGCAGTGGACCAACAAGATGGCAGGCTAGTGCCTCAAAATAACCATCTCATCAGGGTCCGGATGCCAGGTTCCTCAACAGATCCGGGATGCAGGGAAGTGAGGAAGCAAAGTAAAAAGGCCGTTAATCTTGCTAGGCCCTCCTAGGATGGCAAGCCTCAGTCAGGGGGTGTGTCCATTTCTTCCTTCCTGCCATCCACAGGCGGACAGGGTTCTGAACAAAGGCACCCTTTAACGGGCAGAGGGGCAGTGTTCTTTTAAGTTAGTCATTAAGTATGACTGTAATAGCAAACGCAACAGAAAGCAAATCAAAGAAGCAGCTCCAACATGGAGTCTGGTGCTTCCTCCCTGCACCTCGCTCAAAACAGCCATTTTGTAGGGACCCAGATGTCAGGTTCTTTCATGGATCAGAGATGGGGGGTGGTGAGGAACCAAAGTAAAAAGACCACTGACTTCTTGAAACTGTCTCCTAGAAGGGCAAGCCTCAGGCAGGGGGATGTGTTCATGGTAAATGTCTCTCCTCCTGAAATCTAGAAAGGGCCAGGGTTATGAACAAAAGCGCTTTAGTTCAACAGTCAGGCAGAAGGCGGCAGTGTTCCCTGAGGCAGACCATTATGGTTGCTGTGATAACAAAAGCAGCAAAACAAAAACAAAAACAAGCATTAAAGCCACAGAAACAGATACTATGGAGTCAAAATTAACTCGTCTCAGTTTCAACTTTAAGCCTGAAATATACAGAGTTAAGCCTTAAAGTAAAACGAGTTAAGAAAATCACCATTCCTTTTCAAGTTGCAGTTGAATCAAACACACTTACTGTTAACGAAATTACATGAGGCGCTACATTTACAAACTCAGCCTCTCGAATTGCCAAGCAATGCTCACAGGAGGAGAAGAGGCGGAGGAGGCTGAACTAATTAGAGGGCGTCCTAATTACTATGTTGATATTTCAGCCCAACCAGCTCACTAATCAATAGTAGAGTCCAAGGAAAAAGTAGAATTTTATGCTGTCTTAAAAAGCTCCATGAACTTTCAAAGACATTTTTAGCATTCCAGTAGATTGCCTATGACCTTGTTCATTTGTAACGAAATATCTCTAATACACTAACTTTAAAGTTCTCACTATTAAAAAACAGGCATCTGAATTTCTGGGACCTGATAACACATAAGTGTTACTGCTGGTCTGGACACTTTATATAGCTCCTAGATGACCCTCAGCATCAACAAAGCAACATTTGGCATTGTGTTTGTCTACATAGGGGACCATCTGGGACTCACCCTAATCGCTTGCTTTTATTGCCCAGTAATTGGTATATACCTATATTTCTCTCTTGTACTTGTGTTAAGTCACGTCAGTCGTGTCTGACTCTTTGTGACCCTGTGGACTGCAGCCTGCTAGTCTCCTCTGTCCATGGGATTCTCCAGGCAAGAATACTGGAGTGGGTTGCCATGTCCTCCTCCAGAGGATCTTACCAACCCAGGGATCAAACC
Organism: Oryx dammah; assembly: GCF_014754425.2. Classification (NCBI taxonomy): domain Eukaryota; kingdom Metazoa; phylum Chordata; class Mammalia; order Artiodactyla; family Bovidae; genus Oryx; species Oryx dammah. Next base: position 90,134,446 of record NW_024070203.1, on the reverse strand, counting down.
CACGTATCTTTGTCTCTTGCATTCCAGGCAGATTCTTTACCACTGAGCTATCAGTGGAAGCCAATTAACTTCAAGGCTTCTGATGTGAAACTTTTATTTTCCTTAGGCTAGGAACCCTGAGTACATTAAATTGACCTGATAGTTGACATCAAAATTTCTACAGACCAATATGTGTCTTGTCAGGCTTTGAGTTATATAGCTCAGTGTTCTCTGGAAGAACCTTGGTGCAGTTTCACGGGATGGGCCTAAGAAACACAGGGCAGAATTCTCTCCTTCAACTCTCACCATGCAATTAATTTCTGTTCCATCTTAGAAAAAGAGGAAATTAAAATGTGAACCTGAATAGTATAGTAGAAAAAAGTAGACTCTGAAGCCAGGAAGCTTCAGTCAGAATGCTATAGAAAGTTCACTTATTTATTAGAGGAGTGATATTGTATATGATATTTAAACTTCTGGTGTAATTAAACAGACACATCATAGGAGAGCTCTGAGGACAGTATTATTTAATTTGAATAACTGAACTTGCAAAAATTTTTGTGAGGAATTGCTTCCTCTAAAAACTCTGCCTTCTCAATGGTTTCCTATAAATATGGAATGGAAAAGGAAATGCCCACTGGACTAGCTCAAAGTCAAGTCTTCCTGTACATTATCTGAACTGATAATTTTTGTAAAGTAAGGTAAATAAAAAGAGTTAAAATATTTACCCCTTAAGAAGTAGTTGCCCTGTGGCAAACAGTAACCAGTAAGATTAGTTGCTTTATCACGATAAAACAAAAAATCCATATATTTATAATATTTTGAAAAAGTAATCTTTCAAGCAGAGAGCTTAAGTTAGAGCAATAATGAGTGGCCATTTGCTTATTTATTCATAAATATTTATTGAGTGCCTACTAATGTCTGAGCATTATTCCAGACACTGGGAATATAAGAATGAACTAAGCAAACAAGTATCCCTGATCTATGGAACTTGCATTCTAGTGGCAAGAGATAGACGCATAATGCTTAAAGTATAATCTACAGATGTAGACATAGACGTGTATTCACAGATATTAGAAGGAAATAAGTGATAATTGAAATAAGTGAAAATTGAAAAGTAGAAAAGTAAAGTTTAAAAGCAGAAGAGGATCAGAAGGTAAAGGGGTTTAGGAGGGTTGCGAGTGAGATTACAGTTTAAATAAAATGGTCAGGTCAGTCCCTATGAGGAAGACAAAATCTGAGAAAAGATCTAAAATAATGTTTTTAAAAATCATTTTGGATAATAAATAAGGAATCATTGGCGTGGGAGGCTAAAAATTTTCCATGATCCCAAAATGTTGACTAAATATTGAACTAAGCTAGACCTTAAAAAAGTTAAATAAAGCCTGATTTTGAAAAGAGCTTAAACATCTTAAACAAATATATGTTAATAATTGAATCAGATAAGGGTTGTAGTTTTTCCCACTCTGGGCACCAAGCTCTTGACCAAAATTCTCACGTGCATAAAGAATAGACTTGTGGTTGCCGGGAGAAGAGGAGGGATGTACTGGGAGCCTGGATGTAGCAGCTGCAAGCTATTATATACTGTGTGGATAAATAACAAGGTCCTACTCTATAGCAAGGAACTAGTCTCAATATCTTGGGATAAACCATATTGGAAAATCATGTATACATGTAACTGAGTCCGTTTGCCTTTTGGCAGAAATTGACATAAAAATCAACTTTACATCAATGATTTAAAAAAAATAGTGAACAGATTCAAATTCTAAAATACCCTTTTAGGATTTCAAATCTTAAAGATGATACTGCGAAAGTGCTGCACTCAAAATGCCAGCAAATTTGGAAAACTCAGCAGTGGCCACAGGACTGGAAAAGGTCAGTTTTCATTCTAATCGCAAAGAAGGCAATGCCAATGAATGCTCAAACTACTGCACAATCGCACTCATCTCACACGCTAGTTAAATTCATGCTCAAAATTCTCCAAGCCAGGCTTCAGCAATACGTGAACTGTGAACTTTCAGATGTTCAAGCTGGATTTAAAAAAGGCAGAGGAACCAGAGATGAAATCGCCAACATCCACTGGATCATCAAAAAAGTGAGAGTTCCAGAAAAACATCTACTTTTGCTTTAGTGACTATGCCAAAGCCTTTGCCTATGTAGATCACAATGCTGCTGCTGCTGCTAAGTCACTTCAGTCGTGTCCAACTCTGTGCGACCCCATAGACGGCAGCCCACCAAGCTCCCCTGTCCCTGGGATTCTCCAGGCAAGAATACTGGAGTGGGTTGCCATTTCCTTCTCCAATGTATGAAAGTGAAAAGTGAAAGGGAAGTCACTCGGTTGTGTCCGACTCTTTGCGACCCCATGGACTGCAGCCTATCAGGCTCCTCCATCCAAGGGATTATCCAGGCAAGAGTACTGGAGTGGGTTGCCATTAAACTGTGGAAAATTCTTAAAGTGATGGGAATACCAGACCACCTGATCTACCTCCCAAAAAATCTGTATGCAGGTCAAGAAGCAACAGTTAAAAGTGGACATGGAACAACAGACTGGTTCCAAATAGGAAAAGGAGTACGTCAAGGCTGTATATTGTCACCTGCTTATTTAACTTATATGCAGAGCACATCATGAGAAACACTGAGCTGGATGAAGCACAAGCTGGAATCAAGATTGCCAGAAGAAACATCAATAACCTCAGATATGCAGATGACACCACCCTTATGGCAGAAAACAAAGAACTAAAGAGCCACTTGATGAAAGTGAAAAAGTAGAGTGGAAAAATCTGGCTTAAAACTCAACATTCAGAAAACTAAGACCATAGCATCTCTTTCCATCACTTCATGTCAAATAGATGGGGAAACAATGGAAATAGTGAGAGACTTTATTTTGGGGGTCTCCAAGATCACTGCAGATGGTGATTGCAGCCTTGAAATTAAAAGTCGCTTGCTCCTTGGAAGAAAAGTTATGACCAACCTAGATAGCATATTAAAAAGCAGAGACATTACTTTGTCAACAAAGGTCCTTCTAGTCAAGGCTATGGTTTTTCCTGTGGTCATGTATGGATGTGAGAGTTGGACTGTGAAGAAAGCCAAAGAATTGATGGTTTTGAACTGTGGTGTTGGAGAAGACTCTTGAGAATCCCTTGGACTGCAAGGAGAACCAACCTATCAATCCTAAAGGAAATCAGTCCTGAATATTCATTGGAAGGAGTGATGCTGAAGCTGAAACTCCAATATTCTGATCACCTGATGCAAAGACCTGATTCATTTGAAAAGACCCTGATACTGGGAAAGATTGAAGGCAGGAGGAGAAAGGTATGACAGAGGATGAGATGGTTGGATGGCATTACTGCCTCAATAGACATGAGTTTGGGTGAACTCCAGGAGTTGGTGAGGGACAGGGAAGCCTGGCGTGCTGCGGTTTATGGGGTTGCAGAGAATCAGATACAACTGAGCAACTGAACTGAACTGAATGAATGAACAGATTCATCACCTCCACAAAAACTCATTGGAATTTTCCCAAGCCTTGTTTCTATCATCTATTCACCATTCAAAGCAGAAATATTATTTTGGTTTAGACCATATAGGATTATCAGAAAAGTTAATTGAAAAAGAAACCACAATATTTTTTACAGTGTTAACATAGGTTCATGGTATATGTATATACACATAGACACAGTTGTATATGTATCAGTTCAGTTCAGTTCAGTCACTCAGTCGTGTCCAACTCTTTGTGGCCCCAAAAATCACAGAATGCCAGGCCTTTCTGTCCATCACCAACTCCCAGAGTTCACTCAGACTCACGTCCATCCAGTCCGTGATGCCATCCAGCGATCACATCCTCTGTTGTCCCCTTCTCCTCCTGCCCCCAATCCCTCCCAGCATCCGAGTCTTTTCCAATGAGCCAACTCTTCACATGAGGTGGCCAAAGTACTGGAGCTTCAGCTTTAGCATCATTCCTTCCAAAGAAATCCCAGAGTTGATCTCCTTCAGAATGGACTGGTTGGATCTCCTTGCAGTCCAAGGGACTCTCAAGAGTCTTCCCCAACACCACAGTTCAAAAGCATCAATTCTTCAGTGCTCAGCCTTCTTCACAGTCCAACTCTCACATCCATACATGACCACTGGAAAAACCATAGCCTTGACTAGACAGACCTTAGTCGGCAAAGTAATGTCTCTGCTTTTGAATATGCTATCTAGGTTGGTCATAACTTTTCTTCCAAGGAGTAAGCGTCTTTTAATTTCATGGCTGCAGTCACCATCTACAGTGATTTTGGAGCCCCCAAAAATAGTCTGGCACTATTTCACTGTTTCCCCATCTATTTCCCATGAAGTATATATATACATAAATGTATATTTCACCAACAATGCAGGGTCAATAGTTGTAGCTAGGACATGAACACTAGACTCAGCTAGGGAAAAGCATCTGCCTTATATGTCTATTTCTTCTGCTGATTGCTTTCATTAATGCTTTTATGAATCCTCTGGTATTCATGTTAAGAGTAGCTTTATGTTTATCAAGATCTTTTTCTCACTCACCAATCAAGAACCTGAAGAAATTTTCCTGTGAGTTTCATCTATTGATAGCGACATGAGTTGTTCCCCACACAACAGTTTACAACAAGTTAAGGCCTGCTTCCTTACTCACCCATGAATGGATAAGTTCTGCTTCAGTCATTTCTATGAATTAAAAATGCTGAATTTTGCCTTCTTGGTAGAGCCAGGAGAGCATGAACACTTTGTACTAAAGTCAGAATTTTGACAGGCATATCTAACACATAACCAGCTGTGCAAACTTAGGCAGTTTTTCAACTTGTCCAAACCCTACTCTTTCTGTATAAAAATGAGAAGAATACTATCTGCATCAAAAGGTTATCATGAGCATTAAATAAGACAAGAAATATAAAGTTTGACAGTGCTTGATACATTATTAAAGATCTATAAGAGTAACTCTTAATTTTTTTTTATTTGACAAATTCTCTTCCAGACATATTCTAAAACTTATGTGAGAGAAATTAGATCTGATATCTCTGGTATTCAACCCCTCCTCTGTGGTAGTAGTGTCTCAATTGCAAACATCTCCCTTAGACGGCTATAGAATGTCTGGACAACCCTGGTGTTCAGGCTGTAACAATTCCCAAGAGACAAAGGCACTGGATACACCTAATCAAAATGACTACACAGAACCAAACCAAGAAACATCATTTCAAGCTTAGCCATGAACTGAAATGAAAATAATTAGGTACAGTAAGAAATTCTTTTTTGTTGTTTTTTAACAGAGAATTCTTCCCTATCTCCAAGTTGCATCCTGCTGTCACTAAGAAAATGTTCTTAGGTGACCAGACTGGCCACTAGTAAGAATAATTATTACATTGACAATAATTAGGAGCTGTTTTTTACTTTAAGAAAAAGCAGAACAAGAGGAAATCGGTCTAGTTTGTAACATCAGAAGAGGTCACCAGCGGAGAAACGGCAGCTCACACGTTGAAAATCTTTAAGCCGTTGCCTCATTATCTGGGGCAGCTTAGGCAAAGCGATGCTGAGCACAGGAGAAGGATTACAAGACCTCCTCATTCTATGCCTCGCTCTACGCTTTTGTGAGTCACCATCCGGGAGCAACACAGGAAGACATTAAAGTTTCTCCTGCCAAGAGACAGCTTTCTGCCTCTGCAGCCATAAAAATATAGTCAAGGGATAGCTGAAGGTTTGTATAAAAACGTCTGTCCAGTTTGCTTTGCACAGCCACACTACTTGTAACCAGTAAGCAAAAATTTGCTAAAAGTAAATTTGTCGGCCTAACTTGTTCTTCAGGAATACTATTTTTTTTCAGATGTTAACACATTGCAATTCTTACAATATACTATTGTACCGCTTGACTTAGGCAGTATGCTTTTGCCTAGTTTAAAAGTATCACTAGCTTCTCTTTCCTCAGAAAATGCCCCTTATGATTATTAATGAACCGCAGCCACCTCAACGTTATTAAACGTAATTGTCTGTTTACGGAGCATTTGACCCGTTGTTTCTTCTTTAAGATCTCTTCCATTTTGGTCATTTCACTACTCATCCAAAACTACCTCAATAGGTGCTCAGAGAAAAAAAAGAAATAATATTCATCAGTTAATTGATTCCTTTTTAATAGCATAGAAACAGTTTGATCGAGCTTGAATATATTTGTTAAAATGAGGTTTGAAAGTTATTTATGATTGACATAACACTTTCTATATTCAAATGCACATGGTCAAGGTTTGATTGTATTGAATTATAAATGGGTTTCTGTTTTATAAGAGGACTTTGCTTATCACCAATCATTCTTGTCATGAATGTAAGAAATGCTGATAGTCTCCAAATATTTACATATCGCTTTTATCTTTTAGGCACTCAAATGCTGTCCCCCAGTGACTCATTTGAATTTACCATGAATAATAATCAAACTAAGGAAAAAATAAATTCTCTCAAAACTGACACACATCTTCTGCTTTCCTTGAAAACAGCCAAAAACATTATCTGTTTTGTTTCTCCTTCTTTTGGAATAACTCAAGGCTTTCCCCCAAGGAATGCTTTTCTGTTCCCCAAGCTGATACACTTCATTTTAGAAAAGTAGACTAGCATTGAACTTAAACTTGCTTTCTTTTAAGTCCACTCCCACCCAGGGCACAGTGCCTGTGGGCTGCTCCTAAGAATCGGCTCCTCCAAGGGTACAGAGGTTTGCAGTCAGCTGTCATAGCTTCCCAAGTTGTTTCAACAAACTATGCTGGTGGTTTAGTCTCTAAGTTCTGTCCGACTCTTGCGACCCCATGAACTGTAGCCCTCCAGGCTCCTCTGTCCATGGCAAGAACACTGGAGTGGGTTGTCGTTTCCTTCTCCAGAGGATCTTCCTGATCCCAGAATGGATCCGCAGGTCTCCTGCGTTGCAGGCAGATTCTTTACCGACTGAGCTATGAGGGAAGCCTTTCAACAAACTGCATGTATTCAGCTCTGATTTTTGTTCTTATGTCAGTTCCTTCAGCTCCCATTACCTTGCATTGCTCTTTCCTAAAAACTTAGTTTTTATTTCACTTTCTTTCGGACAGGAGAAGCCAATGAACAATTCTAAACACCTCCCTGGCACTGTGCTCGAAGACTCAGTGACCCAGTCCTCTCCTGAGGTGATGACTCCCCAGCGTCTCCTATCAGGGTCTTTGATAAGGTATCAATAATTCAATAGAAACACATTCTAGACAAGAAAAGAGTGAGTGGGATAGAAGGCGATTTATCTCACAACAGTCAAAGAGAAATTATGTTTCCCCCCAAAAGGACTGCTAACATGAGGAATGACCTGACCTAGTGGGAAATATCACTGAAAGAAAAGCATTAACCAATGTGTCCAAGCCTTTTGTCTAAAACTGCTAAAAACCATTGAATCTCTCCTTAGAATGAAGAATGGTCTGGACTCCTCTCTTCATTTCAACTTAAAAGGTAAGTGTGTAATAAATTTAATGGTTTAGATAATGTCTAAAAGATACAGTGTATGTAACGTAATCATGACTGGAATAAGCTAGTTAATTTTAAGTATCTCCTTGTACTGAAGTCAGAGTCACAGACATAATACCTTTTCCCTCTTCCCTGACTCCCATACTAACACGGCACACATGCACACACACCCACACACACCCTCAATACCTGCCTCTAATACAAACTATTCTGAGTAAGCGCCTTAATAATAGAGACTTATCCATAGTTGTATCCATTAAACTCAAATAGATGTGTAAATACATGTTTGTTAAATACCTAATTAATTACAGAATGAAAATAAGATAAGTTAGATGAGACTATGCGGATGGCCAAGACTAAGGCCAATACTAGAAAGGGAAGAAAATCATATATATATATATATTTTTTTAAGTCAGCATGCATGTTCAAAGCCTGAGTGTAGAAACAAGATTTCTCATTGTTTTTTTTTTACTTTATTTTATTGTAGAAAACAGTAATCCTAAAGTATTACATAAAATTAATCACCTCCTGTTTTCAAAGTTCTCCCATTTCATTTAACCTCTGAAATATAGACATCTTCTTCATTCAAAAGGGCACAAAAATTAGCTAGTTACTGAAAGCTTATTCCAGAAAGTGGCAGCATGCTCAAGTTGCGCTTGGACCTAGTGATTTACATAAGCAGTCTGACAAACCTCACTCCTGTGGGGAAAGACTGGCAATCTAGAACAAAATAACATATGCAATCAAAATAGGCTATACACTTTTCTAAAAGAAATCCTTAAATATCTGCTACACCAGAATTGATGATCTGTACATGAATTTCGTTATAAAAACCAAGATAAAGTCGGCTAGTAAGGCTAATGACATTATAAAATATGTGGATCAATTTTAATATGTATTTTGTTTCCACATGATAACAAGTATTAAATTAAAACCTTGTAAGAAGTAGAAAATTATCATCGTCAGGTTTGCTTTCCTTAATTTGAGCAAGTAGCATTTTCATTTAAGCAGATTTGCCTCAAGCCAAGGCTTCACTCTCATCTTTCTAGATCTACTCTATGCATCGTTGTTATTTTTTTCTTACATTTTAAAACAAAAAGCTAATTGATATGAATATTTCCCTTGATAATACTTATTTTCCCATTTCTTGAGATGGTTTTAATAAAAGCTGTGATATTTATTAAAATTTTATTAATTTGATGCTTGAAATATACTACAGTAAATTATAACATATATTGAAAGTGAGAGTGAAAGTGTTAGTCACTCAGTTCAGTTCAGTTCAGTTCAGTCACTCAGTCATTTCCGACTCTTTGTGACCCCATGAATCGCAGCACGCCAGGCCTCCCTGTCCATCACCAACTCCCGGAGTTCACTCAGACTCACGTCCATCGAATCCGTGATGCCATCCAGCCATCTCACCTGTGTCGTCCCCTTCTCCTCCTGCCCCCAATCCCTCCCAGCATCAGAGTCTTTTCCAATGAGTCAACTCTTCGCATGAAATGGCCAAAGTACTGGAGCTTCTCAGTTGTGTTCAACTCTTTGAGATCCCATGGACTGTAGCCCACCAGGCTCCTCTGTCTGTGGAACTCTCCAGGCAAGAATACTGGAGTGGGTGGCCATTCCCTTCTCCAGGGGATTTGCCTGATCCAGGTATAGAACCTGGGTCTCCTGCATTGAAGGCAGATGCTTTACCAACTGAGCCACCAGGAAAGCCCATAACATATATTACATGCATCCATTTCACAGTTTCCATTATTGAAAATAAAATATAAACTCAAGTCTTGTACATACATGTGTATATATTTATATCATGCTTATTAAGCATGGTAAATGAATTATGTAAAATATTTCAATATAATTTCCCATTTACCTTTTTTTGGAGGGTAAATTTTAAGGAGATTTATAGATAAACACAGCTTATACTATATGGAACTGAATCATTTAATAGCTCCCAATAAATACTGGTAAGTATAAGGGGCACACTAAGAGCTGTACAAACAAGTTGGATATAAAATTGGAATCTAAAATTGTGAGCATCAACATGCATAACACATCAATAATGAAAAAGCAAAGTCACATTAAGGTGTAGAAAGGATCTAGGGCCCCCCCTGAAATGAAGTTTCTCTCGCAGAGTGCTGTTTTAGCAGCGGATATGCATACAGAATAAGCACTGAAGAGCCATGCCTTGGCAGAGCCTGCTGAAGCCCTGTCCAAAGCAGATGACTTTCCTGCCAGTGACTCAATCACAGCAGGTCCTCTGGCAAGCCTAGGCCTCTCATGCTCAGACGCCAATAAATATCTGGATCATAAGACTTTCTGTCCTGCTTCAGCAAACTTCCACATATAATTTGGCTTTCAGTGTAGACCTGCTTAAAGGATTATCGTGCTGGCCACGTTTCTGTAAATATGCATGTCCACACGATAGCTCTATTTCCTTTTGGAAATTAGCAATTGACAGCATGATTTGACATATCATTTTCTTGTGATATGTAATTTGAATTCATCCTCTAACGCATGTGCTCTGCGCTGTGCTCTGTCCTTTTAGTCGTGTCCGACTCTTGAGACCCCGTGGACTGTAGCTGCCAGGCTCCTCTGTCCATGGGATTCTCCAGGCAAGAATACTGGAGTGGGTTGCCATGCCCTCCTCCAGGGGATCTTCCCCATCCAGGGATCGAACCCATGTCTCCTGAGACTTCTGCATTGCAGGCAGATTCTTTCACCTGCTGAGCCATCTGGCTAGCCCCCTTGGATGCATGGTAAGAGCTAAAAGCTATTCATGGCATTTGTGAAAGTCGCTCAGCTGTGTCCGACTCTTTGCAACCCCATGGACTACATAGTCCATGGAATTCTCCAGGTCAGGATACTGAAGTGGGTAGGCGTTCCCTTCTCCGGGGGATCTTCCCAACCCAGGGATCAAACCCAGGTCACCCACATTACAGGCAGATTTTTTACCAGCTGAGCCACCAGAGAAGCCCAATTCATCGCATTAATGAATGAATAAATAAACAAGAAGTGGGCTTCCCAGTGGCTCAGTGGCAAATACTCCACGTGCCACAGGGCAGGAGACATAGGCTTGATCCCTAGGCCAGGAGGATCATTGAAGAAGGAAATGGCGATCCACCCCAGTATTCTTCTCTGGTAAATCCCTGAAGGTGTAAGATGACTCATGAGGCTTCTTGACAATCTGACCACTTTCTTTCCTTGAAGGCACATTTCCTCAGGCAGTATTTATTTTATACATTAACAGACTGTATCACTATATCTAAAGCAACAAAATATTTTTGTACTTTTGCGTCCATCTATACTATCTGAGCTACCAAGGATGCCCCATACATGAAGAACAGTACCCACTGTTCAGTTCAGTCGCATCCAACTCTGTGCTATCCCATGAACCACAGCACGCCAGGCCTCCCTGTCCATCACCAACTCCTGGAGTTCACTCAGACTCACGTCCATCGAGTCAGTGATGCCATCCAGCCATCTCATCCTCGGTCGTCCCCTTCTCCTCCTGCCCCCAATCCCTCCCAGCATCAGAGTCTTTTCCAATGAGTCAACTCTTCCCATTAGGTGGCCAAAGTACTGGAGCTTCAGCTTTAGCATCATTCCTTCCAAAGAAATCCCAGGGCTGATCTCCTTCAGAATGGACTGGTTGGATCTCCTTGCAGTCCAAGGGACTCTCAAGAGTCTTCTCCAACACCACAGTTCAAAAGCATCAATTCTTCAGCGCTCAGCTTTCTTCACAGCCCAACTCTCACATCCATACATGACCACAGGAAAAACCATAGCCTTGACTAGATGGACCTTAGTTGGCAAAGTAATGTCTCTGCTTTTGAATATGCTATCTAGGTTGGTCATAACTTTCCTTCCAAGGAGTGTGTCTTTTAATTTCATGGCATCTTTTAATCACCTGCAGTGATTTTGGAGCCCCAAAAAATAAAGTCTGACACTGTTTCCACTGTTTATACATTATAAATATACTGTATATCATAGTAATATAGATATAGATACTAAACAATATATAGTATAGTACATATAGATATCTTATAACACATGAAATGAAATATGTGAAATGGTTATTTGATGACCATTAGATAAAGCACTATATATGTACATGTATCTATAGATGTCAATATTGATTATTATATCTGTATCATATATTTTATTTATATATATTAATATATGTAAATAATATATATTATTTATCTATATATCATTTATTTTATTTTATAAATTTTATAAATTTTAATTTTGTTTTATAACATATCATATATGTTTATTATATCTACTATTTTGTTTTTTTGCTTTTTATTTTATATTATAGTTGATTAGCAATGTTGTTTTAGCTATATCTATAAATGATTCAGCTATACCTTTATATGTATCTATTCTGTTTCAAATTCTTTGCCATTTGGACTTCCCTGATGGCAAACAGTAAACAATCTGCCTGCATATGCGGACGACCTGGTTTTGATCCCTAGGTCTGGAAGATCCCCTGGAGAAAGGAATGGCCACCCACTCCAGCATTACTGTCCGGAGAAGTCCATGGACAAAGGGTCCTGGTGAGCCGCAGTCCATGGGGTCGCAGAGTCGGACACCACTGACGACTAACACTTTCACTTTTGGCTATTACAGTATATGGAACAGAGTCCCTGGGCTGTTGGTCCTTGTTGTCTGTCTTTTTAAATATAACAGTATGTACACTTCAGTCAAAAACTGCTGTCTGTCCCTACCTGCCATGCTTTTCCCTGGAAATAGTACATTTTTTCCCTAAGTCTGAGTCTGCTTCTGTTTTTAAATAAGTTTATCTGTATCATTTTTTTAAGATTCTGCACATACGTCACCTCATCTGATACTTATCTTTCATTTGATATACTTCACTTAGTATGATAGTCTTCATGCTGCTGAAAATGGCGTCATTTCATTCCTTTTCATGGCTGAGTAATAGTCCATCACATATGTCTACCATATCTTCAATATCCATTCAACCATCAATGAATGTTTAGGCTGCTTCTGTGTCTTGGCTATTGTGAACAGAGCTGGAGTGAACCCTGGTCTCCTGCATCTTCTCAAATTGTATTTTTTTCCTCTGGATATATGCCTAGGAGTGGGATTGATAAATCATACAGTAGTTCTAGTTTTAGTTTCTTAAGAAACCTCCAGACAGCTCTCCAGAGTGGCCGTACCATTTACATTCCTGCCAACTGTGAAGCAGGTCCCTCTTTTCCGTACCCTCTTTAGCATTCCTCGCTTGTGTATTTTTGAATGATGGCCTTTCTGACCCAGTGTGAGGTGGCACCTCACTGGAGCTTTGATTTGCATTTTTCTGGTAGTGATGTTGATCATCTTTTCATGTGCCTCTTGTTTGTGTGTATGCTTCCTTTGGAGAAATGTCTACTTAGGTCTTCTGTCCATTTTTAGACTGGACTGTGTTTTTGATACTGAGCTACTTGAGCTCTTTGTACACTTTGGAGACTAACCCCTTCATGGTTGCATTGTGTGCAAATATTTTCTCCTTTTCGTAAGTTTTCTTTTCATTTTGCTTATAAGCAAAAGTTAAACTTTTTCAGTTTAACTGGGTCTCATTTGTGTATTTTTGTTTTTATTTTCATTACTCTAGGAGGTGGGTCAAAAAAGATCTTGCTGCCAATTATGTCAAAGAGTTTTCTGCCTGTTTTCTTCCAAGAGTTTCAGAGCATCAGGTCTTAATTTTAGGTCTTTAATTTTGAATTTAGTTTCACATATGGTGTTAAAGAATGTTCTAATTTCATTTTTTGACCTTTAGTTGTCCAGCATTTCCAGCATCTTTTATAGAAGAGATTGTCTTATATCTCCATTGTATAGTCTTGTACTTTTTGTCATAGATTAATTGACAATAGATATATGGGTTTATCTCTGGGGTCAGTCCTGTTACATTGATCTATATTTCCATTTTTGTGCCAGTCTGATGTTGTTTTAATGACTGTAGACTTGTAGTATAGTCTGAAGTCAGGTAGCTTGATTCCTCCTGCTCTGTTTTTCTTTCCCAAATTGCTTTGGCTACTCAAGATTTTTGTGTCTTCATACAAATATTGTATCTTTTCTTCTAGTTCTGTCAAGAATGCCATTGTTGATTCGATGGGGACTGTATTGAATCTGTGGATATCCTTGCGGAGTGCAGTTACTTTGACAGTGTCCATACTTCTAACCCAGGAACATGGTATATCTTCCCATCTCACTTGGCACATTTCTATCAGCAACCAATGTGCTCACCTGTGTCAGTCATACCTACAGAGAGAAACAGAAGGTCCACTGGGTTAGAATTCTAGAAACTAGAGAGATGAAAACAAAGTTAAAGACTCAACACACTTTCTCTTGAGTATGGCTCCTAATTACCTGACTTACTACGAACAGGGCCAAAGATGTTTAGATATTACAATCCAGGGAGATAATTACTCAGAGCACAACTCCCTGCAGAAAAGACAGACGATGGACCTAGAGAGCCGGTGGGGAGGACCCGCCCGATTACCTGCTGCATCCAGGGTTATGACTGCCACGCAAATGTGTCTCCACAGCCCACAAATTTCAACTTCAAAATTGTAAAACATTGTAATTATACACCATTTTAGAGACTGCAGAACCAATGACCCAGTTTCATAGAAACCATTTTGCTTTCTCTCAACAGAAAAGCTGTTTTTTAAAAGTATAAATACGTATAATTCACAGAAATGATAGTAAATATAAGGATAATTAAAATTTAAGCAGAAACTTTGAGCTTATTTTTCCACTCATTCTATTGTGCTTTTTTACAATGAGTTGCCCTTCGTTTTGAACTGTCAAGGTTGTCTTTTGACTTCTGAGTCATCCCAGACTGGCTGTTACTCAATTGGAGTTTAACTACTTACTTTTCCAAATGTTGGCATCTGTTTCCGAGCCAGTTATTTTTGTTGAGTCAGCTCCCATAATTGCATGAACAATTCTGTCTTTCCCTATTTTGTGCCTCAGAATAGCCAGTAAAAAAGTAGGTAAAGAAGTAATAAGCAAAATCATTTTGCTTCTAATTTGGAGTTAAAAGGGACTTTTATATAAGCTCTAGTTTACCAAACTTGTGAGATACTGTAAACATCCATGATCCCTAGACCATTTTACATAAGCAATTTTTCTTTTTTAAACTGAGCTTCAGCATGTGTTGTACAATCTCTGCCTCATTATCCACCAAATCCCATCAAATTGTAGCCTTGATTATCCTCACAAGGAGAGTTCAGGGGGAGAATGGGCTGGTAGGAAACACTTTTTCCACTTAAAGTTGAAACATTGTTACAAACCACTGGATCTCTGAAGCCCTTGGTGCTAAACAGCAGGTACATGTATTGGGATGGGGGAGATTAGGCTCTTGAAAAGGAAAGTAATAAAATAGACCGAGGAAGAACAGACATTATTGTAAATGAAGCATTCTATTAAAAAAGAAAATGAGGGCTAGAGTAAGGGAGCAAGTCAAAGGAAGTGAAAATTTAAATATGACTAACAAAATAGATTGTCATGTCTATTTGCAAATAGCACATATTTAAACTTCACCAAATGACTGATACTTACAACAACAAAGCCGTCTTAAAGCCGGGTGCACCGACTCAGGCTCTTGTGAGAAAAGTGCCTGCATGCTCAGTTACTCAGTCGTGTTCAACTCTCCGCAACCTCACGGACTGTAATCCGCCCTGTTCTTCTGTCCATGGGATTATCCCGGCAAGAACACTGAGTGGGGTTGTCGTTTCCTCCTCCAGAGAACCTTCATCCCCTGTGGCTCATATACCGGCAGGCAGGTTTTTACCATTGAGCTACCTGGAAGCCAAAACCTGAATATGAATGCTTTAAATCCCTCTGTCATAACTGCTAAGTGTGTCAGTACCTATGAAGCCTCATATCTAGAAAACTGATGAGTTTGCAATCTTCAAATTATTCTTGGCAAAAAATTGTGGAAACTATGTCTAGATTTTTATTTTATATAAATAAATGTGTATCAACATAGGCTCTTGAGCGAAAAGCACACTCATGCTCAGTTGCTCGGTCGTGTCCAATTCTACACAACCTCATAGACTATAGCCGCCAGACTCCTCTGTCCATGGAATTCTCCAGGTGAGAATACTGGAGCGGGTAACCATTCCCTTCTCCAGGGGATCTTCCCAACCCAGGGATTCAAAGCCAGGTCTCCTGCATCGCAGGCAGACTCTACCATCTGATCCACCAGGGAAGCTCTATATTTTATATAAGCTAATAATAAATAACACTAATCTGAGCTGAATTTTATGCCCATGATGCAAAACAAAATTATTTAAACTATCACATTAATTACATAACTTGAGTTTCGTACATAAGAGGTACCATGTTTATAAAAGTTTTATCTATTGGTCCATACACTATAGAAATATTGATGATAAAACCTAGAGGTAATTTTGAAAATATAAGAACAAAGTTAAGACTTACTACAAGCTTATATGACCTGGACTACATTCAGCGTTGGGGCTTTGTTTCATTGATTAAAATGTCTTATTTGCTTTCTATAGCAAAAATTTTATATTAAGCATACCTAAAGGAGCTATGGAAAAGTAAGCAAACTAAACAGTGAAGAAAAAAGAATCAAAGAAAAAAATTTTTTTCATTTTCAACATATGAATTTATTGATAATATCAATGTGATAAAATATACAAGACATAAAATAAGAAAAATGGAGGAAAATGGTTGGTTTATAACAGATCACAATTTTAGCATATGTTATTTCATGGAAATTGTATTAAAACCTCATTTTTTATTGTTTTAATTACAACCTTAATATGTATATATATAAATTCAAGATTATATAGATTAGATACATAAAATGTCTGATTGGTAATCATCACCTGCTATCTTATTAAGTCTTTTAATACTGAAATTATTTCTCACATTGTCAGACAGAAGTTATATTGCTATTGATCTTTGGTGATCTTTAGTATTCTGCCCTAATAAATTTTTATTGCTTCTTCTATCCATTCATACCTGATATCATTTTATTCATTACTCAGGTGATTTCTCTGTTGAAACTCTTCCTTGGTCTTATCCAATAATTCATTTAAAAATTTCCCCTAGCATGCATATATATGTGTGCTGAAAGCTCAGCTAGAAGGAAATACTCACTCTTATTTCAGTGTGACTAAAGTTCTAATTATTTTTCACCAGGAAATTTTGAGGAATCATTAAATCTTACACCCTAGGGCTGTGTTATTGCCATACAATTTTGTAAGTCTGAAATACTCAATACATACCCATCTAAAAACTGCAGAATATTGTCCTGTGAGAACCGCAGTCTTTTACATATTTGTAAATGGCAGGAAATTTTCTGCTTTCTTTAAAATATGCTAATAGTAAGAAATGAATCACTAGTCTATGTTCAATACAGGATACAGGATGCTTGGGGCTGGTGCACGGGGATGATCCAGAGAGATGATATGGGGTGGGAGGTGGGAGGGGGGTTCAGGATTAGGAACTCATGTACACCCGTGGCTGATTCATATCAATGTATGACAAAACCAATACAGTATTGTAAAGCAAAATAAAGTAAAATTAAAAATTAAAAAATAAAATAAAATATGCTAATAGAGAAAAAATTACATAAAATAACAAATAAAATGAAAAGGAAGAGGGAATCATAAAAGATTGAAAACAAAGAAAAACTCAGATCTAAAGAAACAGTCAGATAACCTGAAAAATGAATTTAAAATGATATAAATGAATTAAAAGGCAAACTGTAGTTTAATTTTAAATGAGTATTTAATTGAGTGCAGTTGGAACTAGAATGGATTATCTCAGCCATTTATAACCAACTGTAGGTGACTTAACCCTAAGTAAGTTTGAGAAGCACCACATAATCTTTGTCTTGAATGTTCACCTTAGTATTTCATTTCCAAATTTAAAATGTAAGAAGTCAATTAATTGAATGCTTTAACTTGCTTAATCTAGTGTTTTGCTTCAGAGAGTTAGCTCTCTCTCAAACACCACGCAGAAGGCACCAGGCTAAGCTTCTGTTGCATCTCCTTTGTCTCAATCGCCCGTATTCACTGCGTGCCTCTGATGGTGCCCCGTTGCCGCTGGTAAGGGCTTTCCAGGTGCTGTGCTTAGGCACTCAGCCATGTCTGACTCTGTGCAACCCCATGGACCGTAGCCCACCAGGCTCCTCTGTCCGTGGGGATTCTCCAGGCAAGAACACTGGATTGGGTTGGCAGTGCTAGTGATAAAGAACCCAACTGCCAATGCAGGCGATGTAAGAGATGAGGGTTCGATCCATCAGTTGGGAAGGTCCCTTGGAGGAGGCCAGGGCAACCCACTCCAGGATTCTGCCTGGAGAATTCTAAAGACAGACAAGCCTGGCCGACCACCATCCATACGGTCACAAACAGTCGGACAGGACTGAAGCGACTTAGCATGCACACTGCCTGTAAGAAATAACCACAGATTTGGTGGCTAAGAATAACACCACGCTCCTAT
The DNA here is from genome assembly GCF_014754425.2 of Oryx dammah. Taxonomy (NCBI): domain Eukaryota; kingdom Metazoa; phylum Chordata; class Mammalia; order Artiodactyla; family Bovidae; genus Oryx; species Oryx dammah. The sequence goes on along the minus strand of NW_024070203.1, from coordinate 90,116,515 downwards.
ATGATCTCCTAGATCGTAATAAACGGGGGCACGGCCAGTTCTCTGCTCTAGCTAACACAAGACCAAATTCAAGACGTGGGCAGCTCTCGGTTCCTTTCTGGATCTCTGAAGATGAATCTTTTCGTAAACTCAGTCAGCTTATGTGAAGAATTCAGCTCCAGGAATCCAGGCCCCGGTGTCCCTGCTGCTTGTCAGTGAGGGGGTCTTCCTCAGTTTACCTGCATTTTTCAGCGCCTTCCTTCTCTGTCCTCACAGCAGACAACGGCAGGAGGAGTCCTTCTCAGACTTCAAAACCTCCCATGTCTTTACTGCTTCATCTCTGCCCTCTTCTAGCAGGAGAAATTGCTCTGATTTCAAGGGCTCAAGTGATTAGATTAGGCGCACTCAGATGAGTGGGGCTTCCTTGACAGCTCAGTTGGCAAAGAATCCACCTGCAATGCGAGAGACCTGGGTTTGATTCTTGGGTCAGGAAGATGCCCTGGAGAAGGGATAGGCTCCCCATTCCAGGATTCTCCGGCCTCCCTTATGGCTCACCGGGTAAAGAACCTGCCCGCAGTATGGGAGACCTGGGTTTGATCCCTGGGTTGGGAAGATCCCCTGGAGATGGGAAAGACTACCCACTCCAGTATTCTGGCCTGGAGAATTCCGTGGACTGGATAGTCCATCAGGTCGCAAAGAGCCGGACACAACTGAGCGACTTTCACTTTCACTTTCAGATAATCCAGGACAAATTTCTGATTTCACAATTTCTAACCTTAACCAGTTAGAACTGGATATGGAACAACAGACTGGTTCCACATAGGAAAAGGAGTGCGTCAAGGCTGTATATTGTCACCCTGCTTATTTAACTTACATGCAGAGTACATCATGAGAAACGCTGGGCTGGAAGAAGCACAAGCTGGAATCCAGATTGCCAGGAGAAATATCAACAACCTCAGAGATGCAGATGACACCACCCTTATGGCAGAAAGTGGAGAGTAACTAAAAAGCCTCTTGATGAAAGTGAAAGTGGAGAGTGAAAAAGTTGGCTTAAAGCTCAACATTCAGAAAATGAAGATCATGGCATCTGGTCCCTCACTTCATGGGGAATAGATGGGGAAACAGTGGAAACAGTGTCAGACTTTATTTTGGGGGGCTCCAGAATCACTGCAGATGGTGACTGCAGCCATGAAATTAAAGACACCTATTCCTTGGAAGAAAAGGTATGACCAACCTAGATAGCATATTGAAAAGCAGAGACATTACTTTGCCAACTAAGGTCCATCTAGTCAAGGCTATGGTTTTTCCTGTGGTCATGTATGGATGTGAGAGTTGGACTGTGAAGAAAGCTGAGTGCCAAACAATTGATGCTTTTGAACTGTGGTGTTGGAGAAGACTCTCGGGAGTCCCTTGGACTGCAAGGAGATCCAACCAGTCCATTCTGAAGGAGATCAGCCCTGGGATTTCTTTGGAAGGAATGATGCTAAAGCTGAAGCTCCAGTACTTTGGCCACCTCATGCGAAGAGTTGACTCATTGGAAAAGACTCTGATGCTGGAAGGGATTGGGGGCAGGAGGAGAAGGGGACGACAGAGGATGAGATGGCTGGATGGCATCACTGACTTGATGGATGTTAGTCTGAGTGAACTCCGGGAGTTGGTGATGGACAGGGAGGCCTGGCGTGCTGTGACTCATGGGGTCGCAAAGAGTTGGACATGACTGAGCGATTGAACTGAACTGAACTGAATCTTAATGACATCTATAAATTTCCATTTGCATGTAGTGGCTCAGACGAAAAAAAAAAAAAATCTACTTGCAATGCAGGAGACCAGGGTTAGATTCCCGGGTCAGGAAGATCCCCTGGAGAAGGAAATGGCAACCCGTTCCAGGATTCTAGCCTGGAGAATTCCTTGGACTGTGGAGCCTGGCAAGCTACAGTTCCTGGGTGGCAAAGAGTCAGACAGGACTCAGCGACTAACAAACTTTTCCATACACAGAACAGATTCGCATGTTTAAAGGATTGTCATATATAAACTTTAAGGGGAGTGAAGCCATCAGTCTCTGTCACGGTACCTACCCTTCCTCCAGCCTTTTTTTTATCTCTGATCCTCTCAAGAATCTGGCCACCACAACCCACTGCTCCTCACAGAAGAGTGATAAGCTCACTTCTACCTTTGCTTTCATGCCTTCACCTGGGCCTTTGTCTTTGTGACTCAACTCGAATTCTACTTACTCAAGAATTCTTCACTGTTTTTATATTTGCAAATTCTCTATCTGAAATTGTTTGCAGACCTCAGTGAGCCTTTGGGTCTTTTCTTAGAATGTAACCTTCTAGAGAACCACCATAATTCAAGTCCTGAAGGCTAAATGCCTGAGTTCAAATCCTGTTTCTGTCACTATCTTAGAGACTAAATCCTAGTTGTCTGTTTCTAAAATGTGACTAAAAACAGTAACACCTATCTCTTAGATTTTGTGTGTTGGTGGGAGGATTACTGAGATAAGACACTTAAAATATTTGGAATTAGGCCTGGCAATTGCAGGCCTAATAGTAATAATGACACATTATTTCATATGTATCTGTAACAAATTCTGAAAAGCTACTAAAGCTCCTGGGGCATCAGTTAAAATATGCTTCAACTGCAAAATAACTAAAATGCCTCGCTCAGACCGCCTTAATTAGTAAGAAAACGTATTTTGTATATTGCCTGAAGTCTAGAAACGTGCATATAGTAAATGGGAAGTGGTCTTACAGTGAGTTGAAGGAGCTTCCTTGGTGGCTCAGTGGTAAAGAATCCGCCGGCCAGTGCAGGAGAGGTGGGTTGGAGCTCTGATCCGGAAAAACCCCACATGCCTCAGAGCAACCAAACCTGTGCGTCCCGACTGCTGAGCCTGTGATCTAGAGCCCAGAGCCGTCATCACTGAGCCCACGTGCCGTCACCGCTGAAGTCCGCACGCCGGAGAGCTCGTGCTTGGAAACAAGAGCAGCCGCTGCAGGGAGAGGCCCGCACACCGCAGCCAGAGAGGAGCCCCGATCACCTCAGCTGGAGAAAAGCCCAGGCGGCAGCCAAGACCCAGCACACCAAAAAAAAAAAAAAGAGTCAGTTGATGCAGTGATGCGGTTTTTTAGTTCCTCTGCTCCACCATCCACCACATGGCTTCATCCTTAAAACCACAGCAGAAAGGCCTCTGCTATCGCAATGGGCACATTCACATGTCGTAACAGCAAACGCAAACGAAAACAAAGAAGAGACATCGTTAGGTTGTCTTTTTTTTTTTTTTTTAAGAATGTAGACATTTTTCCGGAAGGGCCACAATATTCTCAAATGATACTGGCCTGAAGTAGTTCACAGAGTCGTTAGTGAACCTCCAGGTCCAGCAGCAGTGTGAGCTTTTCCTCGAGTTGCATGGGGTTCGTGGTGGAAAGGGGGGGTTGCAATGCAAGGAAAGAGTGAAGGATACTTTTATAAGCCCAGTTTCTACTGAAAAGGAACCAGAGGGAATGACTGGAGAACAGACAGCTGATATGCTACCTTCTAAAGCAAATGTAAATTTGTCTACGTCACTTTGAAGTTCTAGTACCTGGGATGATGTCCTGCACAAGTTAGGAGTTCATGAAGTGTTCATGTTGATGTTGCTGATGTTGAAATGTTTTCAATAATGTGCAAGTTTTGACTAGCTCCAGAAATTGCAATTATTCACTCCTTAGAATGTTTACTACTATCCTAATTAGACATTGATTGTATCACCTGATTATTTACAACATTCCTTATCAATAAAAACCGCTCTTAGAGAGTTTCTTCATGCCTTCAATATGCTGTCAGAAGCGAGGTCACTGAAAATGCACAGGACTGGAGACTGAGGCACAGTTCTGGAGACTGAGGCACAGGACTGGAGACTGAGGCACAGTTCTGGAGACTGAGGCACAGGACTGGAGACTGAGGCACAGGCTTGTGTTTGACAGCAGGGGGCACATTTCTTCTATTTTTTTTTTTTTTTACTTTATTTTACTTTACAATACTGTGTTGGTTTTGCCATCCGTCAACATGAATCCGCCACGGGGGTACACGTGTTCCCAGTCCTGAACCCCCTCCCTCCTCCCTCTGCGTGCCATCCCTCTGGGTCATCCCAGTGCACCAGCATTTCCCCTGAAGTGCCTCTGCTTCCTGGTGTCACGCCCTCTTTCCCCACTAACATCCAAAACACGCACTCTGCACCCACCGAAACCCATCAGTAGACTGACTTGGCTGGACACTTATTTCACATTTGAGTGGAGCGCCTCGCCCACAGGGAGATGGTTTTCTCATTCAGCAGTTGCCATGTCCTCCCTTCACTTCATTAGTGAGGAGCTATTTGGGGATGGGTCCCACTGATTCTAGGGGCCTCCCTGTTCCAAGCAAGGCCAGAGTGGAGCTCTGCGTCTTCCTTTGACCCTTTCCCATCTATAGTAGAAATGCCTTGGGAAAACATTCTGTGATAGACATTGTGTCATTTGCTCTAAGAAAAATAAAAGTGGTATAAAATATACTCCTGGTTCTCAGGTAAATTAGAGTGTTATTGTGAACCATCATAGATGTAAGTAATTTAGTACACAGGTTTAACAGTTTTTATTTTTCTGTTAAATAGATGATCCTAAAGGTATACCTCATAAAAAAATTTAAAAATGTAGGAATTATTATGATTGGTACAAATTGGAAGACTTGGGAATCAAAATAATAATCACTTCATGTGAACTAAAAGTCTGCAATAAAGATTGTAATAAAATTTCAGAATCCTTATAATGTATTTGGTTGCCTGAAAACCACATATTATATGACTAATTTCAAAAAAAGGCATCAGGTTGGACAGTTTAACTTGAGATTAAATGAGTAAAATATTAAGATGATTTTAAGAACTGTTCATTTTAAATGTTTAACAGTGCCCCACACAAATTGGATGTGGGAATAAAGAAAGATAATACAGAAACAAAATATCGAAGTCAAATACAGACATTGCGTTGAAATTTCAAAAGACACTAAAATCATCAATTATCTTTATTTGGCAAAGAGAAGGCAATAACACTCAAATGCATATCGGCACCAACTGTGATGTGAAACTTACAGCTCTGAAGCTCAGTTACAGTCAGGCTGGCAATGATGTACCATATGCACTCATCTTCAGCTGCCTGAGGATGCCTAACCTGCGGCGTGTTTTTTCCTGCCACATTACCTTGTTAAATATGGAGCTGAGAATGTTTGTTTAAGCATTCATAAGATTGTAGATAGTAAAAAGGTAGAGAATTTTAGCAATGTATATTTTCCTTCTTGCCTTATGAAATACTCTATATATGTTTTAATTTGCCATGTACCCTTGTTTCCAAATTTTAAATAGAATAAAAGCTATTTATATGGAGTAAAGCAAATTAGTCATTCTGACTACAGATTTATAAATGCATTCTGGTAAGTGAACTGGTTTAATGTGATGATTACAGATGCCTATTAATCAAAGCACTGATCAGAAGTGATAACAAAAATGATCCATATTTTATCACCATCTTCCAAGCTACCTAGTTCTTTGCACTTCTTTATTAGTCACCTTTATAAATAACTCAGTGCCTATTCTCTTTTCCATACACTTACATCTCTTTCATTAACACCTGTGAAAGCTGAGATTTTATACTGAAGCTAGAAAACCTGCAGCTCTACCTGAACGTTTTCCATTTTTAGATCAGAGAAATTACTAAGAAATAAGCTCTGGGTCTATGAGATAAGTAAAATAACACTTTTATTTACATGTTGTTGACAAATTGATTAGTCACATTATTTCCTTTCTCAGGCTTGGCGGTTTCTCCTTACTAAATACGTATGTTGTCACTAAGATTTTCACAAGAAGAAAAAGCCATCTTTGCAGTTACTGCATATAGCTACACAGTTTTCAAGCTTGAAACTTAACACATGAAAAATTTAAGGCTGCATGCATGAAATTTCATCTCCACCAAGCTAATTGATTGGTCATCCATATTGTGAAATATATTACACATTTTTGGTAGTCAAGCATTACTTACCTTCAAAATTAACTCATTAAAATTCTTTGCTATCAAGTGACTTAATATGAAGAATCTTAAATTGTATTACTTGAAGATATTAAAAGTCAACTGTTTTATTCTCAGGACATCCCTTTGTCTCTCTCCCTCCTTTTCTCCCTTCTTTTAGATGAATTACTCCAGAAAACCCTCATGCCTTTTCAAAGAGGAAAGGGATTTCAGTCAAAACTGATTCAAAGTGGGACTTCCTCCCACTTTTTATCTACCTGCTTGCTCCCCATCTCCCATTATATGTGAATAATAAAAATAATAGCTTCTGAAAGATTTAAAGAGGAAGAGCATAAATATTTATAATAATGAAGTAAAATAGAAGCTTGTTTTATCATTTGCACACATTATAAAATATGAGTCAAGACATTTTTTCTATAAATGGTCAGCTAGGAAATATTTCCTATTTTGTGAAACCATGCAATATTTGTCCCCTGTCATTTCTGTCATTTTACCACAAATATGTAGATAAATAAATGTGCATGTATTCTAATAAAATATTATTAATGAACACTGAAGTTTACATTTTACATAAATTTACATGGGAAAATATTCTTAATTTTTGTAAAATGACATATAACATATCTTTAAAATAATATCTAAAATATAAAAACCATTTTCACTCTCTGTACCAAAATGGATGCCAGGCTATATTAAGCTTATATATATAATAATACATAGAATGGCTTCTAGTTAAACCTGATTCAGGTGACGAACCAGTGCACATAAAATAATATCTCCCTAATCTCATTTTATTAAGTTGATCAGCATAATGTTGCTGCTGTTCAGGCACCAGTTGTGTCCCGCTCTTCACGACCCCATGGGCTGATGGATCCAACCATCTCATCCTCTGTCACACTCTTCTCCTTCTGCCTTCAATATTTCCCAAGATCAGGGTCTATTCCAATGTCAGCTGTTTGCCTTAGGTGGCCAAATTATTGGTTCAACATAATACATAGACCATGAACATCTTATTGCAGAATTCAGACTTAATTTGTAAAACAGGGCATTCAAATATGACACAAATCAAATTCCTTATGATTATACAGTGGAAGTGACAAATAGATTCAAGGAATTAGATCTGAAGGAATGCTTGAAGAACTGTGGACAGAGGTTCATGACTTTGTACAGGAAGCAGCGATCAAAGCCATCCCCAAGAAAAGAAACATAAAAAGTCAAAATGGTTGTCTAAGAAAAGAAGATAGTGAAAGGCAAAGGAGAAAAGGAAGGACATACCCATCTGAATACAGAGTTCCAGAGAATAGCAAGAAGAGATAAGAAGTCTTTTTAAGTGAACAATGCAAAGAAACAAAGGAAAAGAATAGAATGGGAAAGACTAGAGATCTCTTCAAGAAAATGAAAGATCTCATGGGAACATTTCATGCAAAGATGACCTCAATAAAAGACAGAAACGGTGTGGACCTCACAGAAGCAGAAGGTATTAAGAAGAGGTGGCGTGAAAACAGAGAAGAAAAAGATCTTCATGACCCAGGTAACCACGATAGTGTGCTCACTCACCTACAGCCAGACATCCTGCAGTGTGAAGTCAGGTGGAAGCATCACTATGAACAAAGCTAGTGGAGGCAATGGAATTCCAGCTGAGCTATTTCAAATCCTGAAAGATGATGCTGTGAAAGTGCTGCACTCAATATGCCAGCAAATTTGGAAAACTCAGCAGTGACCACAGGACTGGAAAAGGTCAGTTTTCATTCCAATCCCAAAGAAAGGCAATGCCAAAGAATGCTCAAACTATTGCACAATTGCACTCATCTCACACGCTAGTAAAGTAATGCTCAAAATTCTCCAAGCCAGGCTTCAGCAATACGTGAACCGTGAACTCCCTGATGTTCAAGCTGGTTTTAGAAAAGGCAGAGGAACCAGAGATCAAATTGTCAACATCCACTGAATCATAGGAAAAGCTAGAGAAATCCAGAAATTCATCTGCTTCATTGACTATACTAAAGCCTCTGACTCTGTAGACCACAGCAAAGTATGGAAAATCTGAAAGAGATTGGAATACCAAACCACCTGACCTGCCTCTTGAGAAACCTACAGGGATGCCTGACATGCTGTAGTCCACGTGGTCACAAAGAGTTGGACACCACTGAGCAAATGAACAACAAAACAGCAACACATAGATATTTACAAGGTCAAATATTTTAATCCTATGTGTTTTATCCAGTTTTTAAGGAAATTATTTCCTTATACGTACATATATATATGTATGTATTTGTACATATGTGTGCATATGTTTGAATATCTGCATTCCTTCCTGATAAGATGTTATAATTCAAATAAAATTTATATTTATATTTTTCAAATCATAATCAATATGTCCATTCTTCCTAGGCATCTACAATCAATTCATATTCTTTGAAAATAATTTTGAAATATACTTGGGACAAAGTTGAAACAATACTTGATAACTTCCTAACCTTTAGTTCCTGACCCTTCTGTCTGAAGGTGCAAAACCTCTTTAAGTGTGGGTGTTTAGAGATTCTGGCATTGCTATATGTCCATTTGTGTGGACGTATAGCAGTCCACTTGTGTGTCCCACCTCTAGAAACACCAGACAAAGTACTCTGTGGCTCCTCCTGCTTGGATGCACATAGCACCTCAATGTTAGACCCTTGGCTCATTGAAAATGTTGCCTTAGTTTTATTTTTAAAAGTGAACTTGCAGCTTAGAGGACAGTTCCTTTAAAAGAGTTGGTTTTACATTTTCAAATAAGCTTCCTTACTTACTTACTTTGGGAGTTATTATATTTTTGAATCATCACTTCATATTTTTGGTTTTGAAAGTTTTCATTTTTTTAGTATATATATATATAATGTCAAAGAATTAGAAACCCTTTTAGGATTTTCTTTTTGTTTTGAATTTTATTACCTCTTTGCTATCAGAATATGATGTGGTGGATAATCCTATAAGATTTATAGCAATCTTACTCCCCCCATACACACACACTGAAAATGTAGAGTAAATGAAAATACTGTTCAAGGTAATCCACTGGGAGTAGAGAAACATTTTCATATATGCCATGTGACCCTTATACTTTAGAACAGGAATAAATGTGCTTCATTTAATATATATCCTGATTTCCACATATTTTTAGGTCAACAGTATTTTTAACAATGGCAGATATCTATGACTAAACTTAGGAGAGCAGCTATATATAATCAAAGAATGAGGAATAAGGTCTGTATCAGACTTTGACAAATTCTATTCTTTTTATGGGTCAGTTTGATTATATTATCAAGCCAGAGTAGACCAATTTAGAACTGTTTACAGTAAACACACTGGAACTTTTGCTTAACACAGATTTAGTCTAAGGCATGGCTATATTGGCATCTCTTACCAGGCACATGATAAAGTAACTGTTAATTGAATCTCACAACTGATGGTGTTTTTATTCTGAAAAGAGTATGTCTGACCTGCTAAACAAAAAAATTATTCATTTTATTACATAGACTAATGAAGTAAACTCAGAGTCTACCTAAATTTCTAGGTTGTTCAATACTATTTCCACAATTAACTTATTTTATTTCAGTTTCCATCAGAATTCTTGTTTCTTATTTCATATTTTGAAATATATTATTTTTTGCAAAATAAATTGTTGAAAAGTGCTGTTGACTAAGGCTTCAATATGTATTGTTAAATGCATCTTTACACAGAAAACACGGAAGGCAAGGTTAGGTATTTATTGATTGGTTGGCAAAAATGTGACTTGAGGAGACCCCAGTTCGATTCCAGGGTTAGGAAGATCCCCTGGAGAAGGGAACAGCTCCCTACTCCAGTATTCTGGCCTAGAAAATTCCATGAACTGTACAGTCCATAGGGCCGCAAAGAGTCAGGCATGATGGAGCGACTTTCACTTTCAGGCTCAGAGAAATCTATCCCTGTATCCCACTAAGGAGCAGTGATTCGGTATTCACTAATTCAGGGTTTACAGTAACTTTATAAAATGTAACTGACAGAAACAAGAATCAACAATACATACAAAGTCAGGGCCAGTGTTAATTCTTTGATGCATAAAAATCAGATGCTAGTTGAGTTGCTGCTGTCTGCTAGAAATACTGAATACCCAGAGAAAGTTGTTTTAGGCAAAATAGAATGCAGTTGGTTTTGCAGAGAGAAGGAAGAAAGCATAAACCCACCCAAACTGAAGAAAGAAGAGTGGGCGTAACTTCCCAGTTCCCCTTCAACACCGCTGCTGCTGCTGCTGCTGCTGAGTCGCGTCAGGCGTGTCCGACTGTGCGACCCCACGGACGGCAGCCCTCCAGGCCCCCCTATCCCTGGGATTCTCCAGACAAGAACACTGGAGTGGGTTGCCATTTCCTTCTCCAATGCATGAAAGTGAAAAGTGAAAGGGAAGTCGCTCAGTCGTGTCCGACTCCTAGCGACCCCATGGCCTGCAGCCTACCAGGCTCCTCCGTCCATGGGATTTTCCAGGCAAGAGTACTGGAGTGGGGTGACATTGTCTTCTCCCTTCCAACACTATTTCCATGTAATTTCTGGCCAAGACAGCCTTAACTTTCCCCTCAGTCACACTAGACTTCAGACTGGTTTCTGCCTGACTTTAAGCCCTAGACCTCTCTTTTCTTGGAGTTTTACTTTAGAAAACTTGCAGATACAATTTTTTTTCTCTGCCCTTTGAGATATAAATTTTCTCCCAGCCTCTTGTCAGTTTTATAACCTAAGAATATCTTTTTCAAGGACCTGGGAGTCATCCCTTTCAAATATAATCACCAAGAAAGACAGTATCCTTATCTCTCCATCAGAATGTAGTGTTTAACTTTGATCAAGATCAGGGCCAATTTGCAGACATAGATGGTCTAGTCCCTCTGACCAACCTCCCCTCTAACACCCTCCAGCAATGCTCCACTGACTCACCCCAGTGTTTAAAACCTTTCCTTTTTGTTTCAGCAGATTTAAGTTTAATCCCACTCCCTTATTTAAATATTTTTGAAGAAAGACTTCCTTTCCTGTTTCACATCTCGGGAGCAATTTTTCTCTGACATTCTCCTGCATCTGTTTTACTTGAAGTATGAGTGTTTCTGGTAGCACGCTACATACATGCCCCCCACACTAGAAGGAGAAATGCAGACAGAAATCACTGCAGAATAGAATACAGGTGCTGATAAAGCTATTCCCTGGAAAATTATCCATAATTGCAAGAAGTGGATTTGGTGGGAAAGGACAAAGACGGCCATCTAGTTAATTAGAAGTTCGGTGAATTCTTATCTGCTACAAATGCTGTCTCTTATTCACATATAATGGAATGTGATTCCATTTGCAAATACCTGCCGATGGACTATAGCTTGCTTCTTAATCCATTAGATGGGTGTATTATTTATTTATTGTCACAAAATGTTAAGTAATAGAGCATATCTGTGGCATAAAATAATAAACACGTATTGGCTCCGGAGCTTGCAAAGCCCAGCTGCCCTGGATTGGGCTCTGCTGATCTTGGTTGGTCTCAGTTGTCCCCACTCGTGCTTCTGTGGACAGTGGTGGGTCAACTAGGCAGTTCTAATGCCCTTACCTCTTTCACATAGTTTATAAGCGAAGTCTTCAGCTGAAAACTCAGACACTTTGGCTTTGTTCCACAGTCTTTCATCCCCCACCAAACTAGCTCAGGCACATTCTCTAGCAAAGGAATGAAAGGCAAGCAGAAATACATTTCCAAGTCTTTTTTGCATCACATCTGCTAACATCTCACTGAGCTAAAGTTCATCCAAGATAGCAACAAGGTTAATTTGGATTCATGGTGGTGGTGGTGATGTAAGGATGAAAGTGAAGTCGCTCGGTCGTGTCTGACTCTTTGCTACCCCATGCCATATAGCCTGCCAGGCTCCTCTCCATGGGATTTTCCAGGCAAGAATACTGGGAGTGGGTTGCCATTTCCTTGATCCAGGGGATCTTCCCACCCCAGGGATCGAACCCAACTCTCCCGCATTGCAGGCAGATGCTTTAACCTCTGAGCTACCAGGGAAGCCTCAGATGTAAGGATGAGGAACACAGCAAAAAAATAAATAAAACCTGAAAGTCACATGGGAAAAAGCATCAGCACAGTGAGCTGCAGAGAATCGGGCCTTTCACATGCTTGGTCCACTATGGCAGAAACAGGTTCTCTCTTAAGCCTATTTCTGCATCCCTTTTTTGGTTTACAATGTCCTACTTTGTTCCCGGTGCTTGGAGGAAAAACAGCTAATCATTCTGCAAATATATTTACACATATGGTTTTAGTGTGAGTTTTTACAATCCAAACTGTCATCTGCTATGTGATACGGCAAAATGCTCCGTTTTAAGTACATCATAATCACGAGTTTCGGAATAATAAGTTATCTCATCTTTGGCTGAAATTTTTTGACTTGTGAGGAATCCTTACAAGAAAGGAAGTAGAGGGAAGTTAAGCATTAATAAAGACTTCCTTTTGAAGCACTTTAATTAAACTTTGGAGGTTTTCTATTTCACTTTATCCTTTTGCATTATCTGACACTTGGGGAAAAATAATGAAAAAGACACACGATGTTCATGTTTTATTAAAGGGTGGAGGCTAAGTCAGTTGAAATAGATGTTCAACATTTTGCAGCACTAGCCTCAAGGATCTGCTACATACAAACCCTTGAGGCAAAGTTTCCACTTTTGATGAACACGCCTTCTCATCTCCTTTTAGGCATGATCCTGTGTCTTTTCTGTATTCACAAACAAAGACGCTGCAGTTCGATTGTATGGTAGCTCAAATTATGCAGATGTTTGATTCATTGTAGTCCTTGATTTTCTCTATCAGCTTGTATTCTTGCAGGGCCAGCTAGATGGTAATACTTCCTAATTGTAATCTTCCTGGTTGGCCACAAGCAGCTGGTGGAAAAAAAAAAATAAATTCATATTTTGGTCTTTAAATTTCCCACTCTTTTACTTGAATTCACTTCAAAGCACAGCAGCAGTCATGCTAAAAGAATACTTGTACAAAGTATGCACAAAGAATAGTTGCACAAAGTATGCACAAAAACTCTTGATATGTGACTAGAAAAGTAAAACTTTAGAGACTCTACAGTTCAGAATATTTAATAATCCACTTTTTTTTTAAATTTTCTCTAAGAAACTTGGAAAGCATTAGCTTCCACATTATCAAGGGGTGGTCTATATGGACATCATTTAGAATTTTCAAATACTTTATTCAGTTAGTATTTTGTTCCACTGATTCAATAACCATATCCATCAAGAAGCACACAGGAAAAAAAAAAAAAATCTCTGTACTATTTTGACCTTGGATTTGGGTTTGAAAAGAGAAAATCCTGGTTTCCTTTCTGTTCTTCAGCATTATTAACTATATGATTTTGGTATAAGTCACTCCCCATATCTGAGTCTTAATTCATATTTAATATGAGTTTAATATGATCTACCATTCATATTTCAGAGTTACAAGCAAAGCTACACAGGTCCCAACTCAATGACTGGGAGACTGTTAGAAAAATTATCATTATAATTAGACTGTTTGGAAGTCAAGAATACCTGTCTAACACTAATAACAAATCCACTTTTTTTAAATTTATGAAGCCCCAGATAAACTGTACAAAGACTTGTCATAGATGTTCTGCTCACGTGTTCACGTGTTTGTGCAATAGACTGGGTACTTTTTTTGTTGTTTTTTGAGAGGATGAGTATTTTTAAATTCAATTGATAAATTCATAATACAGATGATTTAGACAAATAAACAGCAGTTACTAATTTTAAAATGGTTGAACAGTGGTAGCTTTGCTCAAAATGAGTGAAGAAGGCCTTAGACTCTGCCACAGGAAAATAATTGGGTTTAAAGCTGATTTCTCTGTGGAAGACGTCCTTTGCAGCCTGATGGTTTGCTTAATTTTGGTTATTTTTAAAATAACATTTCAAGATATATGAAGTTTTTATACACTCAAGTTGATTAAAAATGACATGTTCTGTTGAAAGTGGAAAACATTAAATCATATTCTCTAGTCATAAATTTACTCTTCATAAGGAAAGTAGTATATTATATGGAACAGTAACAGAACAATCCTGGCATCAGTTTTCATTACTGGGCTGTAAGCACTGTGAAAAAAAAATCATTTTTTTTTGCATGTCTGTGGGGTATTTATAAAATCTGTGGAATCTAAAATTTTGTGAAATTACAGTTATATGCCAGTGGTAAATATAATTTAATTCCCTTTATTCAGGAAGTACTATGATAAACACTTTCACACACATCATCTCCTTTGATGGGCTGGTGAAGCTATTCTGTTTGTTTACAAAAGATCAGTTTTTATAGATAATATTTTTGTTGAACAGCAAGAGTTTTTGAATCAATAGGATAGAGCTGCTTACTTGCAATGATTCCATTTGTTACTATCATATAGAGATACCACAGCCAAGTATCTTGGGTGTTAATCTATACATTTCAAAATTTTGTTCTTTATTTTTAAAGTGCACACAATAAAAGAATTGACATTATATAAATTTAATGCTAATGTTTCTTGTTAAATAAGAAATGCTATACTCAGAGGTATGAAATAATAGTTCCTACTGGAAGTCTTAGCAAATCACTGCTATTAAGCATTAAAAGACATTAAAGGTTAAGCACAAACAAGGCTAGACTCAGAACAAAATCAATTACCATAGGGTAAAATAACACATAAAATCTTTTTTAATCTCAAGGAGCAGAAGTACAAGATAAAAATATTAGCTATTACATATAATACTTGAGTAGTTTGCCCCTCTGGAGACGGCAATGGCAGCCCACTCCAGTACTCTTGCCTGGAAAATCCCATGGACAGAGGAGGCTGGTAGGCTGCAGTCCATGGGGTCGGGAAGAGTCAGACAGACTGAATGACTGACTTCGCTTTCCCTTTTCACTTTCATGCATTGGAGAAGGAAATGGCAACCCACTCCAGTGTTCTTGCCTGGAGAATCCCAGGGACAGCGGAGCCTGGTGGGCTGCCGTCTATGGGGTCACACAGAGTCGGACATGATTAAAGTGACTTAGCAGCAACAGCAGTTTACCCCTGAATATTCCATCAAAATTTCCAACATTAGATTAGGACTTTTTTTTTTTTTAACCACCAATATATTATGCATGTTTCTATTCTTAGTTGATACACTCACTTTGATCCCGCCAACTCTCATGGTGGGTGAAGTGGATCACTCTGAAATCTGAAATTTATTTTATTGTCCTCTGGTGAGGATCCAACAGTTTACTGGACATCTCTCTTTGGTTTCTTCAACAAGCAACTCCAGCCAACTACGTTCAAGTTCAGTTCAGTTCAGCCATGCAGTCATGTCCGACTCTTTGCGACCCCATGAATCACAGCACACCAGGCCTCCCTGTCCATCACCAACTCCTGGAGTTCACTCAAATTCATGTCCATAAACTCAGTGATGCCATCCAGCTATCTCACCCTCTGAGGTCCCCTTCTCCTCCTGCCCCATATCCCTCCCAGCATCAGAGTCTTTTCCAATGAGTCAACTCTTCACATGAAGTGGCCAAAGTATTGGAGTTTCAGCTTCAGCGTCAGTCCTTTCAATGAATACCCAGGAATTATCTCCTTTAGGATGGACTAATTGGATCTCTTTGCAGTCCAAGCGACTCTCAAGAGTCTTCTCCAACACCACAGTTCAAAAGCATCAATTCCTCGGCACTCAGCTTTCTTCACAGTCCAACTCTTACATCCATACATGACCAGTGGAAAAACCATAGCCTTGACTAGACTTCCAGAAATTCTCTCTCTTTTTTTTTTTTGTATTTTTTATTTAAATTAGCAACCCTTTTGGACACCCATGGTAGAGACTTAATCTGAAATTGTTTCATATACTCAATAACTGCTTCATAAATGCCCGTGTTTTCCACTCTATACCTATTGCAAATAGTTTCTTGGTTCAAATCACCATGATTCTTTGATAGCTTAGTGCTCTGTACAATACTGAAATTTGTAGTGGAATGTGATTGCCTAGCTGTTTCACGGTTAGAGGATGTCTTTAAAGTCTGATGGTAATTTGAAAAAGTTGCCACAACATGGTGTTTCCTTTTTAGTTTATTAATTACAGACATTTGAAGCCTTTAAGCCATGCAAGATAGGTATGATACGTGAATTAGATTTTCATCACAGAAGGATTGGCACTTCCCAGGTGTTGCTAGTGGGAAAGAATCCACCAGCCAGGGCAGGTGACACAAGAGACTGCAGGTTTGATCCCTAGGTCAGTAAGATCCCTTGGACTAGAAAATGGCAACCCACTCCAGTACCCTTTCCTGGAAAATTCCAGACAGGGGAGCCTGGCAGACCAGGGTCCATAGGGCCACAGACCAGGGTCCATAGGGCCACAGAGAGTCAGACATGACTGACCACGCACAGCACGCAGCACGCACGCATTGACGGACTGACATCCGAAAGTAGCCAATATGTACAAACTTCCCTGGTGGCTCAGATGGTAAAGCGTCTGTCTACAATGCCGGAGAACCAGGTTCGATCTCTGGGTTGGGAAGATCCCCTGGAGAAGGAAATGGCAATCCACTCCAGGATTATTGTCTGGAAAATCCCATGGATAGAGGAGCCTGGTAGGCTACAGTCCATGGGGTCGCAAAGAGTCTGACTCTTTGTGACCCCGTGGGCTGCAGTCCATCAGGCTTCCCTGTGCCTCACCATCTCCCAAAGTTTGCCCAAGTTCGTGCCATTGCACTGCTGATGCCATCCAGACATCTCACCCTCTGATGCCCTCTTCTTCCGCCCTCAGTTTTTCCCAGCATCAGGGACTTTCCCAATGAGTCAGCTGTTCACATTGGATGACCAAAACACTGGAACTTCAGCTTCAACATCAGTATATGGTACCCTGGTTTAAATCACCATTTTCAAAGGTTTATAAGCAATCGTGAATGGTGGGTAATACCATAATCCATGTACACTAGTGACCTTCAAAGAGATTCTACACTTTAATAGGGAGAACCTTATTGTTGAGAGTAAGACAATAATTTTACCTGAAGGGGGAAAGCAGCACTGGAGATGATAAATAAGATTAGTTTTCTAGTTTTCAAACTTTTCACTATCTTGCATTCCATGAGTTCCTGAGTCTTTTGTATTCAATTTTCTTTTCCTCTCTATTACACACTTTTTATTCCCCAGGTCAACAGTTTCTATAAAGATGGCTTATGGCTCTCCAGCCCAAAGCTGTGTGTGAGCTGTTCTTTCCAGAGCCACATATACATTAATATAAACCAATTTATTTTTCGACATTCAACAGTTTCTTTTTACAGCTTCAGATACCCTTATTTCTGTAAAGGTCAAAATATGAATATGAGTCTTTTATTATATCCTCTTGCTCATTCTGTCTCTATACACACATCCATCCAAAAAGATGTCACATGTATGTTATTCTACTCTAGTTGTTTATTCCTTTGTCTTTATTCTAATGACGTCAGGGCCTCTTTCCTCATCTTCTAGCTCGAGTCACTTTACACGTATAAATGCTCACATTCATGTCACAGAAATGCAACACACACATATATACACACGAGCTTTTGTTTTGTTTTGTTTTGTTTTTTAATAATAACCCAATATATACATGACTAGAGATGTCTTAAAGAAAATTAGGGATACCAAGGGAATATTTCATGCAAAGATGCATACAATAAAGAACAGTAACAGTACGAACCTAACAGAAGCAGACGACATTAAGAAGAGGTGGGAAGAATACACAGAAGAGCTATACAAAAAAGAAATTAATGAGCCAATAACCACGATGGTGTGAACACTCACCTAGAGCCAGACATCCAGGAATGTGAAGTCAAGTGCATCTTAGGAAGCATCACTACGAACAAAGCTAGCAGAGGTGATGGAATTCAAGCTGAGCTATTTCAAATTCTAAAAGATGATGCTGTTAAAGGGCTGCATTCAATATGTCAGCAAATTTGGAAAACTCAGCAGTGGCCACAGGACTGGAAAATATCTTTTCATTCCAATCCCAAAGAAGGGCAATGCCAAAGAATGTTCAAACTACTTCAGAATTGTACTCATTCCACATGCCAGCAAGGTCATGCAAAATTCCTCTAAGCCAGGCTTTAACAGTACAGGAATCAAGAACTTCCAGATGTTCAAGCTGGATTTAGAAAAGGCAGAGAAACCAGAGATCAAATTACCAACTTCCGTTTCAATCACAGAAAAAGTGAGAGAATTCCAGGAAAACGTCTACTTCTGCTTCATTGAGTACCTTAAACTTTTGACTGTGTGAATCACAACAAACTGTGGAAAATTCTTAAAGAGATGAAAATATCAGACCACTTTACCTGCCTCCTGAGAAATCTGTATGCAGGTCAGGAAGCAACAGTTAGAACTGGACATGGAACAACAGACTGGTTCCAAATAGGAAAAGGAGTATATCAAGGCTGTATATTGTCACCCTGTTTATTTAACTTCTATGCAGAGTACATCATGAGAAATGCTGGGCTGGAAGAAGCACAAGCTGGAATCAAGATTTCTGGGAGAAATATCAATAACTTCAGACATGCAGATGACACCACCCTTATGGCAGAAAGTGAAGAGGAACTAAAAAGCCTTTTGATGAAGGTAAAATGGCAAAGTGAAAAAGCTGCCTTAAAACTCAACATTCAAAA
This sequence comes from Oryx dammah, assembly GCF_014754425.2. Classification (NCBI taxonomy): domain Eukaryota; kingdom Metazoa; phylum Chordata; class Mammalia; order Artiodactyla; family Bovidae; genus Oryx; species Oryx dammah. The sequence continues at coordinate 90,097,852 of NW_024070203.1, read as the reverse complement.
ACAAAGATCATGGAATCCAGTCCCATCACTTCATGTACACAGATGGGGAAATAATGGAAAAAGTGACAGACTTTATTTTCTAGGGCTCCAAAATCACTGCAGATGGTGACTGCAGCCATGAAATTAAATATGTTTGCTCCTTGGAAGAAAAGGTATGACCGACCTAGACAGCATATATTAAAAAGCAGAGACATTACTTTGCCAACAAAGGTCCATCTAGTCAAGGCTATGGTTTTCCCAGTGGTCATGTATGGATATGAGAGTTGGACTATAAAGAAAGCTGAGCACAGAAAAATTGATAGTTTTGAATTGTGATGTTGGAGAAGACTCTTGAGAGTCCCTTGGACTGCAAGGAGATCCAACCAGTCAATCCTAAAGGAAATCAACCCTGAATATTCATTGGAAAGACTGATGCTGAAGCTGAAACTCCAATACTTGGGCCACCTGATGTGAAGAACTGACTCATTTAAAAAGACCCTGATGCTGGGAAAGATTGAAGGCTGGAAGAGAAGGAGATGACATAGGATGAGATGGTTGAATGGCATCATCGACTCAATGGACATGAACTTGAGGAAACTCCAGGAGATAGTGAAAAGCAGGGAAGTCTGGCACGCTGCAGTCCATGGGATTGCACAGAGTTGGACACAACTGAGTGACTGGAAAACAACATGGCATTATTTGGATGTCCTATAATTAATTTTTCCCTATAATGGCCATTTATGCTATCTCAAACTTTTCACTCTTGCCAATAATGGTACAGAGAATATTCTTATAAATGTGTCTATTCAAGATTAATTTTACCTTCTGAAATGGGATCTCATATTATCAACCATTTGGCTTTGTATTTTAAAGGTTTTAGTAGCTACTTTAAGTTATCCTTTATTAAGTTGCACTATCATCAAGTGGAGGAATTGCCCATTTTTACTTATACTGAGCAACAAAGATACTGTTATTTCTTTAGTATTTCCTGAATTTAACATAGATTGCTGTTTTTTTAAATTTGCATTTATATACATGTTTAGTGAGAATCATAAACTCATTATATTTATCGGCCACTTTTATACTTCTACCTTGAATATTTTATATCTTTGCCTATTTTTCAGTTGATTATTAAAATTTATCCATTCCATTTATTTGTAAGGGACTTGATATAATACATGTATGTGTGTATGTTTATAGCTACTATTGTTAGGATGTCAATTCTTCACCAAGGTTTCTAAACTTATCAAAAATTATTCATATTTCTGATCAAATATACTTTTTGCTTCTCATATTTCTGAATTTTCTACTATAAACATGTGGAATTTTTGTTCAGGAAAAGACATATTGCTTAAAAATATACTACTAGTAGAGTTCAATGGGTGGGAGGATAATAAGATTAGAGTGCTATCGGTCTTGATCTTAAGTTGTAAGCCACCTTTTTTTCCTCCTTCTTCCTGCCTTATGTCTCTGGCACTTGAACCCACACAGACAGCCAGTCATATCACAAGAGAAGCCAGTGTGAAAAAGAACAGAAGAGTTCTTTATCATATCTATTCAGATTGGCTAGGGCCTGTGTTATCCCAATTGTCAGACATTTTAAATATCACTTCTCCCAGTGCGAAGTGTGAACTTTATTTAAGGTCTCCTCTTTTCCATCTGGAAATCAAATCCTACTCTTGCCTCCTCCTCCCCCTGTGATGGCTCTGACGGTAACTAAAACTTACACAGCTTCTGAAACCCACCGAATCCAATCACGCATCTCTTCTCATGATGTTCACAAAAGTGTGAGAAACAGAGAGGTGTAACTAATATTTCCAGTAAACAAAAACAGAACTTAAACAAACAAGCTGTTTCCCAACTTGTATAATACTATTCAATGTCAAGTGTTGGAACCAGGACTTGAACTTAGTTTTTCTGATGATACCCATCTATCGGTATGGCATCTCTGTTGAACTGAATTTCACGCTTTTCCCCCAAACAATCCCTGACCGTCACCAACCTCCTGAATTTTATAATAGTTTGCTCTGCTTGGAATCCTCTTTTACTAGGACTGGGCTTCCCCAGTGGCTCAGCAGTAAAGAATACTTCTGCAGTGCAGGAGACACAGGAGATCGGAGTTCGATCCCTGAGTCAGAAAGATCCCCTGGAGGAGGACACGGCTGCCCACTGCAGTGTTCTTCCAGGGAAAATCTCGTGGACAGAGGAGCCTGGTGGGCTATGGTCTGTGGGGTTGCAAAGAGCCGGACAGGACTGAAGCAACTGAGCACACACACACTCACAAGACTGCCACGCACAGCAAATAAAAATACAAAATGCCAGTTAGATTACAGTTTCGGATAGATGAGTTTTAAAAACAACAGGCATGTCCTGTATATTATATAAGCCATGCTGTTGTTTAACTGCTAAACCATGTCCACTTTTTGCAACGCCATGGATTGTAACCCACCAGACTCCTCTGTCCATGGGATTTTGCTTGTGCAAAAATAATACTTACTGGCTTCTGAAATGTTGCTTTAACTCAGAGGCCTATATTTTACCTGGCAACTCAATCTCCACTCCTGTTTGTTCTCATAATCTTAGCCATTCTTTAACAAAATGGATTCTTCCTCCTTGAAATGTTCCCTGATCTTCCAAACTAAACTAATCTCTTCTCTTGTGCCTTATTAAATTCTACCTTATATCACAGTTTTGTGGCTTCCCTTTCCTTTCTACTAGGTTACAATGACTTTGACAGACACAGGTTATTCATCCTGTAACAACACAAAACAGCTAACACTTTGCACAGAGTAAATGTTCAAAAAACTTCACTAACTAGAGTTGCTGCTGCTGCTGCTGCTAAGTTGCTTCAGTTGTGTCCGACTCTGTGCAACCCCATAGACGGCCTCCTACAAGGCTCCTCTGTCCCTGGGATTCTCCAGGCAAGAACACTGGAGTGGGTTGCCATTTCCTTCTCCCAGGCATGAAAGTGAAAAGTGAAAGTGAAGTTGCTCAGTTGTGTCTGACTCTTAGCGACCTCATGGACTGCAGCCTACCAGGCTCCTCCGTCCACGGGATTTTCCAGGCAAGAGTACTGGAGTGGGGTGCCATTGCCTTCTCCATTAACTAGAGTTAGTATATGCTAATCTCTAGTTATCATTTCAATTTACCTGTATGTATGACCTATGACAATATACACTACTAAGAAAAAAAAACTGCTTGTAGATGTTAAAAGAGAATTTGTCTGAAATATATTAAATTATTAAGGTATTTGTATATTAGGGTTATCTGTACTTTTTAATATCACTATATTTTATATTTAAGTGTTTTATCTATTTTCTAGTTTATATATGTACTTAACTTTCTATCTGTTTAGCTATCTTATATTTATATAAAAGTTGAAAGAAAGTGAAAGTCACTCAGTTGTGTCCGACTCTTTGTGACCCCATGGACTGTAGTCCATGGAATTCTCCAGGCCAGAATACTGGAGGGGGTAGCCTTTCCCTTCTCCAGGGGATCTTCCCAACCCAGAGATAGAACCCAGGTCTCCTGCATTGCAGGTGGATTCTTTACCAACTGAGCTATCAGGGAAGCCTATATAAAAGTTAAAAGATGTTAAATAAAAGTCATTCTAAGTAGATTTGTACATGATATTAGCAATTCTTTTCAATACACAGAAGCAGAAAGCGATACAATGTCACCAAGATTCAAGTTCTCTCTGTGACTAACCTAACTCAGGGCCAATTAATCCAGTTATCTGCAGGTACAAATGGCAGATTTGAGGACTGTCCACAGAATTCTGACCCAGATGACACAGCAATGGTGTTAAATGCATCTTGGAAAAGAACAAGAGCATATTTATGCTAGGTTAAAAATACAAACCCCAGTCAGAATTTTCAGCACTGAAAAGCACAAATAACAAATGCCAGAGAGGGTCTGGAGGAAAAGGAGCCCTCCTACACTGTCGGTGAGAATGTGAACTGGTGTGGTCACTATGGAAACAGCACGGGGTTTCCTTAAGAAACTGGAGCTGCCATATGATCCAGCAATCCCACTCCTGGGCATCCAGCTCAATAAAGCCATAACTCAGACAGCTCCACACACCCTATGTTCATAGCAATGCTGTTTGCAATAAATAGCCAAGACCAGGAAACAGCCTAAATGTCCATCAGCAGACAAACGGATTAAGAAGATGTGGTACATATGTAAAGTGGAATACTACTCAGCCATTAAAAAGAATTTAGAATTTAAAATCCAATACAAATGAGCACATCCGTGAGGCAGAAATAGACGCACAGGTATAAAGAAGAAGCTACTGGTTGTCAAGGGTGAGGAAGTGGTGGTGAAGGAGGGATGGATTTGGAGTTCGGGATTAGCTGACACAAGCTCTCATATACAGAATGGGTAAACAAGACTCTACTGTACAGCTCAGGGAGCTATATTCACTATCCTGTGATAAACCATAACGAAAGAGAAGATGAAAAAGTATACATATACGTGTATATGTATGTGTGTGTCTGTGAATATATTACTGAATCACTTTACTGTACATCAGAAATGAACACAACTTTGTAAATCAACTATACTTCATTAAAATAAATCTACTTTTTAGAAAACCCTTTTTCTTTCTGTTACTGGCTTTGTGAAAGTGTGAGTCACTCAGTCATGTCTGACTCTTTGTGACCCCATGGACTGTATGTAGCCCACCAGGCTCCTCTGTCCATGGGGTTCTCCAGGCAAGAGAACTGGAGTGGGTTACCATCCCCTTCTTCAGGTTCCTGACCCAGGGACTGAACCTGGGCCTCCTGTATTGCAGGCAGATTCTATACCGTCTGAGCCCCCAGGGATCTGTATGTAAATATTTCAACTCACTCAGTAGAAGTGTCTTTTCTGAGTTCAGCAAATCAGTTTAGAGTTCAGTTTACCTGTTAGGAGTTAAGTTGTTTTTGTTTTTTTTTTTTTTTTCCCTTCTTTCTGTGACATCCTTTATTCTAGGACCTGACTCACACAGTATTACAAACAGGAAGCTTAGCTGTTCATGCTTAGAGTTATCCATTTCTGTCAGATGTAACTTGTTAAACTCTTCCTCTGCTGGAGACTTTTCTGTTACAATTTTACAGGGTGGGTGTTCTATAGAGTTTAGCAACCCAATTTTATTTAAATTCAATAAAATAAACATTTGCTTCCAAAATTTGGTCATGAGTTTAGCCTAGGATTTATGGGTAAGTTGGGTAAGTAAAGTATGTAATTTTTAAAAGAGATAAACCTATTCATGTAAATAATGTTCAATATGTTTTAAGAACATATTGAACATGTCAATTAAATTTGTTAAAGTATATACACAAGTGTTTCTAGATAAAAATATATTTTACCAAATTGAAATTCTCTATTTTGTATTGTGTTTTCACTGAATGGATACAGAGTAGGCATAGCAAAAGAGCTTTCCAGTGTTCTTATAAAAAATGTGTCAACCATGCTGTATACAGAACACCTCTATGGGTGAGATGATAGTTGAGTGAGGATGTTGATTCAGCCTGTAGCACTCACAGAGACTGCCAACAAGGGGACCACTTGCCAGCTGGCACCCATTCCCGTGGCTTTTCCCCTCATGATAATTGCTTATCAACTGAGAATTTCATTTATTCATTGGCACTATAAATTTTGCTTTAGTTTTTCAGGCAAGCTCTGATACCTCCAGAATTTTTGTCAATAAAATTATTTCAGATTTTTGATTAGACTAGTGTTTAAAAACACGGCATTGTTGGCTGATTTTGTTCCTCTTCACTGCACTAATTGTTTATAAAGATTACACTCCATAAGCTTTTTCAGGAAACAAGTACTTTAATGAGCACACCATTTTTAAAACTGAGGATAATTTAAGGGACGTAAGAGCCCAGACACTAGAAATTTGTCTCCAATTATTTTAAACCTATCATCCAGCAATCATTATCTCACAAATGTATCGTAGGCAAAATTCAGAAAGGTTATGATTTTATGTCTACCCAAGTGTGACTCAATGACCTCCTGGAGGAAGAACAGGAAATTGGCTTGTCCTTCTGCCCCCTCTGATCAACATGAAATGCCCTGGAAGGAGTTCTGCTACTGTAGGTAACACACAAGTGGAGGTGGGTAGAGGAGAGGCCTCTGCTCAGCTCCAGGGTCCTGCACTAATAGGAGGGAGAATCCTGCCATCGCTCTGCAGAGAGTCAGGATGCCGAGAGCACTCTACCTCGGAGGCCCTGGTGGAAACGGTCTACCAGGGAGAAAGCAAGAGAACCAAGACCCTTCCATACAGAGCGGGAAAGGAACAGGAGAGAAGCTTCTTCTGTGGCAAAGGCATGTCAAAGTTGTCAGGAAGTAACGGAAGAGCTGAGAAATTCTCCTCAATACCCCAGACCTCACATTCTGCACAAGATATTAGCGGCCTACAACCAAAGACGTGTGCAGCCTCTGGTGTCATGATGATAACCAGGGCACCCACAAAGCCACCCTGGGCTCAACTTCAGCACTCACCCTCTCCTCACGGCAAGAACAAAGCAGAGGCATGCACAATTTTAGCTGTAAATCCTGCTTACCTCAGCCTTTGTGTTCTTTGACTTATAATATCTAGCAATCTGTCAAAAATTATGAGTCATTCACAGCAACACAGCACAGGAATATAAACCATGGCAAGGAGGAGTAAACAGCAAAACAAGATAAACAGAAACAAACCAAAATACTGAAACTATTAGAGCTTCCAGCATAAATGTTTAATATACTAAATTACGTATGGTACAGGTGAAAAGCATGCATGAACGGATGGGAAATTTAAGCAGACAAGGAAATTTTAATAAAGAATCAGACGAGATTGGGTCAAGATGGCAGGATAGTAAGACATGAAGCTCACCGTCCCCCACAAACACATCTAAAACACACATACATGGGGAACAATTCTCACAGAAAACTACCTGGAAACGGGCAGAATTATTCTTATACACCCAACCTGCACGAAAGACTCCCACGCAAGCAGGAAGCACAGGGAGAGGGCGCAGGTTGGGACCTCCATCCCAGGATGAGGAAAAGCTCTGCACAGGAGACCCTCACCCGGGGAGAGAGCAGGCTGAGGTACATGCTGAGCTTCCCCGTCCTGGGATCCTGCACAGAGGACACAAGCTTGCTCGGCTGCCGGGAGATCTGTAGGGCTAGGGAAAGGCTGGCAAAGTCTAGCTCCTGCTCACAAAGACTGAGCAGGTGCTGGCTTGCCACCAGGCAGAGCAGAGAGAACCCTGTCTTAGTGGCTGTGGCCTCACTGTGTTCCCCGGTCCAGGTGGGGCAAACGCCCAGCTCTGTTTTCCCCACCCCACAGCGTGGCATGGGCTCTGGGTCTAGCTCTGCAGAGACAGCCTAGGACCTAGGATGGAGCTGGCTGCTCGCGGCCATTGTTAGCACTCACTCAAGCCGTCCCAGGAGCTAGCATACCTGGGTCCTCACTTCAGGCCTCAGCTCCCCCCCCCAACCCCGCCCCAAGGGAATTCTCCACCCCACTCACTGCATACCACAACCTAATGCAGGGTCTGGGGCAGACAGGTCCAGGAGAATCTGCCGTAGAGACGGCCCAGATCCAGCTTAGCGGATACGCGGGCCCCATCCACTCCATGCCGTGGCCTTGCACTAGGTCTGACACAACCACAGCTCGGGAAGGGTCAGTACCCTGGGCTGCACCTGGGCAGAGCTGTGGACACCGATGCAGGTGGCCCTTCAGTCCCCTCTCAGCACACTGGCCTAGCTTCTTGCAGCAGACCCTTCCTCTGGAGCAAAGCATACACTCAAGGGAAATGGAACCTGATCGAATCTGACCTTCAGGCCTCTACTACAACAACTCGGCCACAGACCTTGACCCCAAAAGGGCAGCAATGCCCACAGAGCAAAAGGAAGGCCTGTCTCATCCTCTTTACAGACTTTAGACATTCCAGTACCAACTGCACCTCCAATCAAGGTGAGAGTGGCCGGCCTACCTTTAGGGAAGGTGCAGCTGACAATCATATCGAAACCAAGCAGAAATACTGATATAAATGAGGATCGCTGAAAAAAGGAACCAGAAGCTATAAAAATAGAACAGAAAAAATCAAAAATAGATAATACCGTTTCTGAGATTAAAAAGCCCTCAAACAGAAATGAATAGCTTACTAAATGACAAAGAAGAATGAATACCCAGTCTGGAAGATACGGTAATGTGAATCACCCAACCAGAACAGCAAAATGAGAGACAAATGGAAAAAAGAAAGCAACGTACAAGATCTGTGAGATAACATAAAACATGTTAACCTATGCATAATAGAGGTTCCGCAGGGAGAAGTGAGAGAGAAAGGGATCAAAAGGGAAAGGTATGGAAGAAATTAGGTCTGAAAAATTCCCAAATCTGAAGAGAGAAACAGATATTCAGGTACAGGAAGCTCAGAGGGTCGCAAACAAGATGAACTCAAACAGACCCTTAACAAGACATATCATAATTAAATGGCAAGAGTTAAAGAGAGACTCCTAAAGGCAACAAGAGGAAAACAAAGAGTCAGTTGCAAGGGAATTTCCATAAGGCTATCAGCCAATTTCTCTGCAAAAACTTTGCAGGTCGGAGGGGGTACCATGATATATCCAAAGTCGTGAAAAGGAAAAACCTACAACCTCAGGTAATTTATACAAGATTATCATTAAGAATAAAAGGATTGATAAAGAACTTCTCAGACAGGAAAAATTAAGGGATTCAGAAATACTACACAGACCCTAAATGCAATATTCAAGGGTCGCCTCTAAATAGAAAGAAGCAGGAATCTATAGGAAAGGGAAAATCACAATAGGAAAGGGAAATATATAATAAGAATTGAAATTCATGTAAATAAGCCAGTATGTAGATTTAAAAGCAAACAAGAAAATTGTAAAAAGGATTATAGCAACAATAAACAGTAAAAGGATAAGTATGATGACATAAAACAGGAGATCAAAGTCACAAAATGTGAGGAGTGGGAGGATAAAAATGTACATTAGTAAGAATGCATTTGAACTTGAATGACTGTCAGTTTAAAGCAAGTGGATATGCTTATGGATCAACATATATGATCCCATGGTAACCACAAATCAAAACCTAAATAGATTTACAAAAATCAAAAAGAAAGGAACTCAAACATACTACAAAAGAAAATCAAATCACAAGAGGGAAGGGAAATAAATGAAGAACTGCAAAAACAATTTAAAAACAAAGAATTAAAGGGCAACAAGTGCATATCTATCTATAATTACTTTAAATATCAGTGGACTGAATGCTTCTATCAAAAGACAGAGAGTGGTTGATTGGACTGAAAAAAAGAACCTGAAAAAAACCTCCTGTAAGACACTTATTTCGAGGTGAAAAATATATACATGCTGAAAGTGAGGGGATAGAAAAAGATATTTTAAACAAATGGAAATGACAAGAGAGGAGTATGTTAGTGCTCAGTTATGTCTGCCTCCTTGAAACTTCATGGACTGTGCTGTCCATGGAAACCTCCAGACAGGAACACAGGAGTGGGTTGCCATTTCCTACCCCAATGGATCTTCCTGACCCAGGGACCAAACCCGAGTCTCCCACATTGCCGGCAGATTCTTTGCCTCTTGAGCCACCTGGGAAGTTCATACCAGACAAAATAGATTTTAAAACAAAGGCCATAAAGAAAGACAAATAAGGGCATCGTATATAATATATGTGATAAAAGGATTAATTCAATAAGAGGTTATTATGCTTATTAACATATATGCACACAATATAGAAGCACCTAAACATATAAAGCAAATGCTAACAGATATAAAGGGAGAAATCAACAGGAATAATAGCAAACTTTAATCCTCTGTCTTTGGATTGCAAGAGTTAGTATTGCTAAAATGGCCAACATGGATACCCAAAGCAATCTATAGATTTTAATCAAATCCTTATCAAAATATCCCAAACATTTTTCAGAAAACTAGAACAATCATCCTAAAATTTATATGGAACCAGAAAAGACAGAATTTCCAAAGCAATCTTGAGGAAAAAAAAACAAAGCTGGAAGTATGATGTTGCCTGACTTAAAACTATTCTGCAAAACTAAAGCAATCAAAACAGCATGGAACTGGCAAAAAAAAAAAAAAAAAAACAGACACATAGATCTATCGAACAATATAGAGAGCCCAGGAATACACCCACACACCTATGGTCAGTTATTTATAACAAAGGAGACAAGAATAAAACACAGTGGAGAAACAACAGTCTCTTCAACAAGTGGTGTTGGGAAAGCTGGACAGCTGCATATAAAACAATGGAATTAGAGCATTCCCTCACATTGCATGCAAAAATAGACACTAAAAGGTTTAACTATCTACATGTTAGATATAATGTTATAAAACTCCTAGAACACAAGCAAAACATTTATTTGACATAAATCACAGCAATATTTTCTTAGATCAGTCTCCCAATGCAAAAGAAATAAAAGTAAAAATAAAAATGGGACCTAATCAAAATTAAAAGCTTTTTTACAGCAAAGGAAACCACCAATAAAATGAAAAGATGATCTATACAATGGGAGAACTTATTTGCAAATGGTGTATCATCTCTTTAAGAATTTTCCACATTTTGTTGTGATCCACACTGTCAAAGACTATGGCATGGTCAATGAAGCACAAGTAGATGATTTTCTGAAATTCTCTTGCTTTTTCTATGATCCAACGAATGCTTTCAAATTGATCTCTGGTTCCTGTGCCTTTTCTAAATCCAGCTTGTACAGCTGGAAGTTTTCAGTTCATTTACTGTTGAAGCCTAGCTTGAAGGATTTTGAGCAAAACTTTGCAGCATGTGAGTGTAATTGTGGAATAGTTTGAACATTCTCTGGCATTGCCCTTCTTTGAGATTAGAATGAAAACTGACCTTTTCCAGTCCTGTTGCCACTAATAAGCTTTCCAAATTTGCTGGCATATTGAATGCAACACATTCACCCAGCATCATCTTTTAGGGCTTGAAATAGCTCAGCTAGAACTCCGCTGCCGCCACTATCTTTGTTCGTCGTGATGCTCCCTAAGTTTTCCTTGACTTCACACTCCAGGATATCTAGCTTTAGGTGAGTGATCACACTATCATGGTTATCTGAGTCACTAAACCATTTTTTTTAATATTTCTTCTATGTGTTCTTGCCACCTCTTCTTAATATCTTCTGCTTCTGCAGACATTGACTGCAACCATGAAATTCAAAGATGCTTGCTCCTTGGAGGAAAAGTTATGTCAAACCTAGACAGTATATTTAAAAGCAGTATCATCACTTTGCCAACAAAGGTGCATACAGTCCAAGCTGTGGCTTTCCAGTAGTCTTGTATGGATGTGAGAGTTGGACCATAGAGGTAGCTGAGCGCCAAAGAAGTGATGATTTTGAACTGTGGTGTTGGAGAAGACTCTTGAGAGTCCCTTGCATTGCAAGGAGGTCAAATCAGTCAACTCTAAAGAAAATCAACTCTAATATTCATTGGAAGGACTGCCACTGAAGCTGAAGCTCCAATACTTTGCCCACTTGATGTTAGGAGCCAACTATTTGGAAAAGACCCTGATGCTGGGAAAGATTGAGGGCAAGAGGAGAAGAGGGTGACAGAGGATGAGATGGTTGGTTGGCATCACTGACTCAATGCACATGAGCTTGAGTAAACTCTGGGAGATAGGGAAGGACAGGGATGCCTGGCATGCTGCAGTCCATGGGGTCAAAAAGAGCTGGACACGACTTAGCGACTGAACAACAAATCTTTCATGAACATAGATCAAATGAACAAGCATAGGACAAAATCCTCAACAAAAAAAGAATTAATAAATTCAATCTAATAATGTTTGAAGATAATTCCACACGACACCAACTGAACTTTTCCCATTTATGCTAGACTTGATCAACATGCAAAACATAAGGTAATCCATCATATCAACTGGGTAGAAAAGAAAATCACATCACCATATCAATAGATACAGCAAAGCATCTAACAAAATCCAATAGTCTTTCAAGTTAAGAACTCTCAGTAACCTAGAAATGGAAGGTGATTTTCTCAATTTGACAGCATTCTCTAGAACAAATCTCCAGCTAAACAACACAATTATTGGTGAGAAATTCAAAGTTTTCCCTTTAAGATCAGGGACAAGTATAAATATTCCGTCTCATAACTACTTCCCACCATCTTGCTGGAAGTCTCTCCCTGTGTTCAGTTTATCCAGCTCTATATCTAACTGCACGTTCAGATATGTGTCGGTAATTTGAAATTTTTCCTGTGGTGGGATTATTTACACCACAGAAATTAGCCAAGACTACAACCTGGTTAGGGCTTTCCAGGTGGCTCAGTGGTAAGGAAACTGCCTGCTAATGCCAGAGCCACAGGAGACACGGGTTCAGTCCCTCGATCAGGAAGTTTCCATGGAGGAGGAAATGGCCACCCATTCTAGCATTCTTGCCTGGGAAATTCCAAGGACAGAAGGGCCTGGTGGGCTACAGTCCACGGGGTCGCACAGAGTCAGACACAGCTGAGCACTCACATACAATCGGGTTGTTTTTTTCTTTATTTCCTTCCTAGAGATCTGGTTTGTTACTTGATATAACCTAATTGTTAATAGTTTTTTACAGAGTTATAGGATTGTGATTTTTTTTTTAATTTTCCACTTTTCCATAGTGAGTATGCAGCTCTCTTATAATAAAAATTAAATGATGCTAAAAATACTTTTTTTAAAGGAATATGAGGTACTCAATTTAGTTATTCCTTCTATAATACAATTCAAGTACCTGAAGGAATCACTGTAAACTGTCTTTAACAGGAAGAAAAAACATTTCTTTTTCCATTAAATGAAAGGGCTACTTTACACATTTTAAACTCTATGAAGAGATATATGAAGGCAGCAATTGAGTAATGTGAAAGTCGCTCAGTCGTGTCCAACTCTCTGCAACCCCACGGAGTATACAGTTTATGGAATTCTCCAGGCCAGAATGCTGGAGTGGGAAGCCTTTCCCTTCTCCAGGGGATCTTCCCAACCCAGGGGTCGAACCTAGATCTCCTGCATTGCAGGCCGATTCTTTACCAGCTGAGCCACAAGGAAGGTAGCAAAAGTTTTGATTAATGCATCTTGAACTTATAGAGAATTATAAAAATATGTTACAATTATCAAATCTTCAGAGGCAAAAGTGACTCAACAAAGGGTTCAGACTGCTCTATGAAAGTAATGATTTTTCAAATCTATTTAGTCACAGACCTCTCCCTTTGAAAAATTCATACCGGGATTTGGAAGATACAAAACAGGTAGGAAAGAGTGCTGGCACTATTCAAATAAAGATGGCATGACCCTCAGCAGCGCCTTCGGTGATACCCTGGGACACAGTCTAAAAATCACTTTCCTCAAGTATGAGAAAGAGCAATAAAATTAGAATTGAAGATATTAATAGCAAGCAGGCCCTAGTATATACAAACATTATTTGAGCCCATGGCTAGTAAAATAGAGCAAATCCTTCAGATGAGTCTATGAACAATGACAGAAGAGAAAAGGGAAAAATCAGAAGAAAGCACACACAGCCCAGAAGCCTGCCCTGGCTAAAGGGCAGAGATTATGCTGGCGGCAGTTAACGAAAAGACTAACAATACCGTGCCGCAAGAAAGCAAAAGAGAACACATTTTCATAATCACTACCTCACAGGAGAAATCCTCCAATTTTGAATACACAATTGTATAATACAACTGTGGTGTTCACAAGGCGAAGGGAGAGCCAAATAGGGCTTATAAGTCTTTAAACATCCACTTATTCACTGAAAACATTGTGTACATAATAGACAATATAAAAATATGTACAGACAACTGTACAAGATCAAAATTAAGCATGACATTTCCATAGAATGCTGGGCTGAAGAGGAACAAAACCAATTCCATCTAATATAAGCCAAGTCAAATGCACTGCGTGCAGTTGTAATTAGCATCTTGAATGAATAGGATTGGCAGGAAGTTTTAGAAAACTTAATTATTCTCTCTTTCTGCATTCGAATGCTTCCTGTGGATTCAGTTCTTCCCCTGACTCTGGAAGCAATCTAGTGCAAATTTATTATCTCAGATAACAAAAAGTCCTCCAGATTCAATGATGGGTATTCTCAGTCCCATATAACAAAAGCAAATACACTCCACCTTTCATTTAAAGGTAGATCTCCAGTTCAGGTTCAATATCTTGCATCTCTACTCTGTTTCAGAAAAGCTAAGAAGAGTTAGCTCAGATGGCACATTGAAAAGCAGAGACATTACTTTGCCAACAAAGGTCCATCCAGTCAAGGCTATGGTTTTTCCAGTGGTCATGTATGGATGTGAGAATTGGACTGTGAAGAAAGCTGAGCACTGAAGAATTGATGCTTTTGAACTGTGGTGTTGGAGAAGACTCTTGAGAGTCCCTTGGACTGCAAGGAGATCTAACCAGTCCTTTCTAAAGGAGATCAGTCCTGGGTGTTCTTTGGAAGGAATGATGCTAAAGCTGAAACTCCACTACTTTGGCCACCCCATGCGAAGAGGTGACTCATTGGAAAAGACAGTGATGCTGGGAGGGATTGGGGGCAGGAGGAGAAGGGGACGACAGAGGATGAGATGGCGGGATGGCATCACCAACTCGATGGATGTGAGTTTGAGTGAACTCTAGGAGTTGGTGATGGACAGGGAGGCCTGGCGTGTTGTGATTCATGGGATTGCAAAGAGTCAAACACGACTGACCAACTGAACTGAAGGAATGGAGAGGAAGACAGAGAAGGGGAGGGGAGGAAGGTCTCGCAACTCATTGCAAAGGGATGGAGCTCCCTGCAGCCTTGGAGCTGCTTCAGGCTGCCAGGCTGAAAGCTGGGGGTCCTGAGTGACACTTCTCTTTCCTGGTAGCCCGTTCCCCAACACCTGCTCTTCAAGCTGCTGCTGGCCTCCTCATGGCTGAAGAGAGGGAGGAAAGGATGATAGAGGTAGGAGAAAGAAAGTCACACTTTACCAGTATCAGTCTAATCTTAGCTCCATTTTCTATGAACTGATCAGATGTTTCACAACAAACTATGGAAGATTCTTCAAGAGATAGGAATACCAGACCATCTGATCTGTCTCCTAAGAAATCTGTATGTAGGTCAAGAAACAACAGTTAGAAATGAACAAGGAACAACAGACTGGTTCCAAATAGGAAAAGGAGTAAGTCAGGGCTGTATATTGTCACCCTGATTGTTTAAATTATATGCAGAGTACATCATGAGAAATGCTGGGCTTGATGAAGCACAAGCTGGAATCAAGACTGTTGGGAGAAATATCAATAACCTCAGTTATGCAGATGATACCACCCTTATGGCAGAAAGTGAAAAAGAGCCTCTTGATGAAAGTGAAAGAGGAGAGTGAAAAAGTTAGCTTAAAACTCAACATTCAGAAAACCAAGATCATGGCAACTGGTCCCATCACTTCATGGCAAATAGATGGGGAAACAATGGAAACAGTGAGAGACCTTATTTGCGGGGGGCTCCAAAATCACTGCATATGGTGACTGCAACCTTGAAATTAAAAGATACTTGCTCCTTGGAAGAAAAGCTATGACCAACCGAGACAGCATATAAAAAGCAGAGATATTACTTTGTCAAAAAAGGTTCGTCTAGTCAAATCTATGGTTTTTCCAGTAGTGATGATAGGGTGTGAGAGTTGTACTGTAAAGAAAGCTTAGCACCAAAGAATTGATGGTTTTGAACCGTGGTGTTGGAGAAGACTCTTGAGAGTCCCTTGGACTGCAAGAAGATCCACCCAGTCCATCCTAAAGGAGATCAGTCCTGGGTGTTCACTGGAAGAACTGATGCTGAAGCTGAAACTCCAATACTTTGGCCACCTGATATGAAGAACTGACTCATTTGAAAAGACCCTGATGCTGGGAAAGATTGAAGGCGGGAGGAGAAGGGGATGACAGAGGACGGGATGTTCGAATGGCATCACCGACTCAATGCACATGAGTTTGAGCAAGGTCTGGGAGTTGGTGATGGGCAGGGAGGCCTGGCGTGCTGCAGTCCATGAGGTCACAAAGGGTTGCACACAACTGTGCGCCTGAACTGAACTGGACTGATGAGGTGTTTAAAGCAGAATCTTTTCCCTTAGCCCCTGTCCTTTCTGCCGTGGGAAGGGGCTGCCGTCTCTCTGGCTGGCTGTTCGAAATCTCCCGTCAGGGTCCTCATCTGACCGGGACACTAGTCTCCATCTGACCTTGGCCCCACCATCAGTGCCGGCAAATCAGTCCCTACAGAGCCTGTTTCCTGCCGTCCCGACTCTTCCTGCCGTTCTTACATCAAGTTCTGTTTGGTTACGGACATAATTCAGGCATTTGTCTATTGTCCCAGGCTTCAGGGGACACAGGTTAACTCTCACCTGCCGGTCATTCTCGGGTTAACTGTCTTTCCTGAGGCTCCTCTCCCGAGGGCTTGGAGTGATTAAAAAGCAAACTGTTCATCCCAGGAGTGGAAGGGAGTGGGTCCTGTCAGCTCACTGCAGCAACTTATCTCAAAGAATCTCGTCCGTAATCCTCAGGCCGCTTCCGCCCGTTAACACCTTGAGTGGGCGCGGGAGTGCACGGCCCCGCTGCAGCGCCTCCTTCGCAGTCTCGCCACGTTATCGGGAAAGTGGGAGGACGCACAGCTGTAGACTTGAATTTTGCCCTTGGAACCTGAACAAAAACTAAGGCAAAAATAGTGCCATTTTAACATCCCGTAATATTAACTAATGGAGCAAAGATGACTTTCATCCTCTGCAATGGAATACAGCTTCCACAGTGATGCCAAAAACCCGTATCTGAAATGAAAACATGGTTATAATGACAGAGAAGCCTCTAAATTGGACTCGTTTCTTTACAGTGTGTAGGAATCGCCGTATTTATACTGGTGGGCTGCCGTCTATGGGACCGCACAGAGTCGGACACGACTGAAGCGACTTAGCAGCATCAGCAGCAGCAATCCTGGTAAAACAATAAATCGTGTCTTATCAGTACGCAATTAACAAGCTAGCACAATAAAGTTTGAAGGACAAAAGCAAATTAGCTTTTGTCTCCCTGAAGTCAAATTTCAATATTCTCCAACACCCCTCACACATACACACCCAGACTCACACATACATTGCACTGATTAAACTGATGGCTGCTTCCTGTGATTTGGAAATGGTTACGAACACATAAGGATTTGCACTGTTTCTTAAGGTTGCATAATGACTCTGATACTTCTGATACCACAGTAAAAGAAATCCAGGCACACTATATGTATAGAAACAAAGGTAAAGTGGATAATTGAAACAATTATCTTGTGCATTCATGCCTAATTTGCTGAAATAATCCCTGAGATATTCAGATAATAACAATTACATGCTGCGAGTATAAAGATTCTGGAAAGAGGAATCATCTCAAACCCATGCTCCACTGTCTGGCAATGAAATGTTGCTTTTTGAGGAAATTAGGTTTTTCAAATTTTCTGCCTACCACGTGGTTGCAAAAGGCAGGTGTCTTCCTCCAGGAAGAATCACTAATGAGCATATGCTCCAAGAGCTGAAATCTGGTGGCAAATTCTGAATATGCAGGGCAGTCTTACCCTAATTTACCATTTGATGATGAGGAAGAGCATATCAAGTTTTCTGAAAATTTTCCTTCCCATCCAGTTTGCTGTATCACACTGAGCAGAATTCCAGGGTTATACAGAAAGTCCTTGTTGGTGACCCTTTTAAATATAGTAGTGCGTACATGTCCATGCCATTCTCCCTAGCTATCCCTTCCCTGGCAACCATAAGTTCAGAACACATGCTTAAGTTTAAAAAAAAAAAAAAATTTAGATGAGTTTGACATTCCCAGGCTAGTTGGAAAACTGTTTCTGTTACCTCCTCGCCCGATTTTCTCAATTGTAATGTCTTACGCTACCAGGGTGTATTTAAAGCAGCTAAGAAACTAACCCTGCCATGTTACTATTAACTCAACTTACACTTCACTAGCCTTTCCACCAACCTTTTTCTGTCCCAGAGCCCCATACAGGGCACCACGTTACATTTAGCAATCATGTCTCTTTAATCGCCTCTGGTCTATGACAGCTATTCTTTCCAGGGTTCCCTTGTTTTTTGTGACCTTGACTGTTTTTTGAATATCAGAAAGGTATGATATTAATATATAACAGCTCTCATTTGCAGTTTGTCTGATGTCTTTTTTCCTAGTAAGACTAGGGTGAGAGTTTTTTAGGAAGAATATCACAGAAGTGAAGTTCTTCTCACAGCATAGCAAGAATACAGGTTATCCTTGACGATGGTCACCAAAACCCACTGAATCCAGAATCTACAGGCACAGCAGCTTCCTATTTTGGAGAAAAACAGCAGTTCCATGTAGATTCTCCTGTTGTTCCCAGTAGGTTTTCAACTCGAATTGTCTTCTCAGGGGTTAATGCAGGATGTGCCTGGGTGCACTCCTGTGTGTGTCATCTATATGCATGAGAAATTAATCTCTCAAAGATATGTTTTTGCATTGAAAGGAAATGGTGCATTTATAAACGCATGATACCTAATATCTGACAGTAATTTAGCAGTATACCAATTATCTTAAGACTTAAGTATACTCATAAATAATTTATCCCAGTATTTATAATAAACCTTTATTTTTTCTTGGACTGAATCCCATTAGTACCACGAACTGTAGCCTGCCAGGCTCCTGTGTCCATGGGATTCTCCAGGCAAGAACACTGGAGTAGGTTGCCATGCCCTCCTCCAAGGGTCATCAACTATATGTACTTATAATTCTTTCTATTCAAAATGCCTTTCAGAGTGAGTACACTTTCCTTTTGTAGGTGTAAATATCATTTTCTTGTCCAAACCTTAGGTTAACCTGTCATAAGTAATTGGAGAGATTTTCTCAACCTTACAATTATATAAACCATGCTGCATATATTTCAGATAGAATTTCCTCTCACCCAGATAATTTTTCTCATTATTCATGATCCATCAACTGGATTATGTGAGAAAGTGAGAGCAATATATTAAAATATTGGTAGCTAGAAAAGAAATTTAGTAATCTAACGTATGAGAACACTTTAAAGAAAGGCACAGGTTAACTTTCAGTGCAGATTTTTTTTTTTTTTAGTTTAATTGAGTATAGAAATATTCACTTATGCAATCAACAAATATTTATTGATTTATTGAGTACCAACTACATGCCAGTCACTCTTCTAGATATTTGAGTTTTAGGGAAAACTGCCTGTCCTTTTAAGGTTGTTTTGGACATATTGTTTAACAAGTATGCCCGGGATTATTTAGTTATGAAGCAAACATGTTTTTGCTGACCAGAACTCAGATGCTCTGAAATTATTTGGTACTTTTGTCTAGTGGATATGCAAATGACTTTTTTTTCTGGTAGAAGTCTAATCCCAGCTTTATTATTGTGTTGACCTGCAATATATTAACCATTTCTATTTCAAAGCTTTCAATATCATTCCTTCTTCAGTATCCAAGATATTCAGTACCTCAAATGTGTTTTGCCCATTTTATCATTCAGTTAGTCCTCCTTGATGAACTGAATGAATCTTTAACAAGGTCCACTCTCCATTGTATAAGTCGCTTTTCCGTTGCCGTGGAGATTCAGCAGGAAACACAGCGCCCCCTAAAGGCTTGTGCGGCCTTGCGCTGCATGGGCTCTCAGTCGCATCCTACTCTTGGTGACAGTCGTAGCCAACTCTTTTCAACACTGTGTCCAGCTCTTTGCAACACTATGGACTGCAGCCGATCAGGCTCCTCTGTCCATGGCATTTTCCTGGCAAGAATGCTGGAGTGGGTTGCCATTTCCGAGTCCAGGAGCTCTTCCTGACCCAGGGATTGAACCTGCATTTCTTGTGTCTCCTGCATTGACAGGTGGATGTTTCACCACTGAGCCATCTGAGAATCTGTACCATGGTGGGATGGGAGCAACATAAAAAGATACATAGTTCTAGACATTAATAAATTATTATATAGAGGAATAGAGTAAGAGAGAGGAAATGCATGAACAGAAATTGCAATTTTAAATAAAGTGATTAAGCAAGGCCTCGTGGTGAAAGTGATATTTGAGGGAATATTTGAAGGAAATGAGAGCACGAGTTATTGGAATTTCTAAGGGAAGAGCTTTAAAAGCTCTCTTTCACCATGAGGGCTTGCCTAATCACTTGATTTAAAATTGCAATTTCTGTTCATGAATTTCCTCTATTTTACTTTATTCCTCTACATAATAATTTATTAATTTCTAAAACTATGTATCTTTTTACGTTCCTCCCATCCCACCACAGTACAGATTCTCAGCAAGAAAGTTCCAGAAAAACATGTATTTCTGCTTTATTGACTATGCCAAACCCTTTGACTGTGTGGATCACAATAAACTGTAAATTTCTGAAAGAGATGGGAATACCAGACCACCTGACCTGTCTCTTGAGAAACATATATGCAGGTCAGAAAGCAACAGTTAGAACTGGACATGGAACAACAGACTGGTTCCAGATAGGAAAAGGAGTACATCAAGGCTGTATATTGTCACCCTGCTTATTTAACTTATATGCAGAGTACATCATGAGAAACGCTGGACTGGAAGAAACAGAAGCTGGAATCAAGATTGCTGGGAGAAATAGCAATCACCTCAGATATGCAGATGACACCACCCTTATGGCAGAAAGTGAAGAGGAACTAAAAAGCCTCTTAATGAAAGTGAAAGAGGAGAGTGAAAAAGTTGGCTTAAAGCTCAACATTCAGAAAATGAAGATCATGGCATCTGGTCCCATCACTTCATGGGAAATAGATGGGGAAACAGTGGAAACTGTCAGACTTTATTTTGGGGGGCTCCAAATCACTGCAGGTGGTGACTGCAGCCATGAAATTAAAAACTGCTTACTCCTTGGAAGGAAAGTTATGACCAACCTAGATAGCATATTCAAAAACAGACACATTACTTTGCCAACAAAAGTCCATCTAGTCAAGGCTATGTTTTTTCCTGTGGTCATGTATGGATGTGAGAGTTGGACTGTGAAGAAAGCTGAGCGCCAAAGAATTGATGCTTTTGAACTGTGGTGTCGGAGAAGACTCTTTTGAGTCCCTTGGACTGCAAGAAGATCCAACCAGTCCATCCTAAAGGAGATCAGTCCTGGGTGTTCACTGGAAGGACTAATACTAAAGCTGAAACTCCAATACTTTGGCCACCTCATGCGAATAGTTGACTCATTGGAAAAGGCTCTGATGCTGGGAGGGATTGGGGGCAGGAGGAGAAGGAGACGCCAGAGGATGAGATGGCTGGATGGCATCACTGACTCAATGGACATGAATTTGAGTGAACTCTGGGAGTTGGTGATGGACAGGGAAGCCTGGCATGCTGTGATTCATGGGGTCGCAAAGAGTTGGACACGCCTGAGTGACTGAACAACTGAAGGGAAGAGCATTTCCAGGGAGGAAGCAGCTTCTTCAAAAGTCTTGAAATGGAAGCATTCCTGGCATAAGGGGGATGAGGCAGAAGACCAGGAGTATCTGGAGGCAGAAGAGGAGGGTGGGGACTTTGCTGGTGGCCCAGTGGCTGGCATCACCTTCCAGTGCAGGGCCATGGGCTTGATCCCTGGTCAGTGAATCAGGATCTCACATACTGGGTGCAACTAAGGTCGTTCCCCACAGTCATTGAGCCCATGCACACTAGAGCCGGGGCACCGCAACTGAGACCCAACACAGCCAAGTAAACAATTAAAAATATATATGATTGCAATAGGAAACTGCTGGAGATTTCTGAGAATGTTGACATAATTTGATTTATTTTTTAAAGATTCATTTTTGTTGTTGTGTTAAGAGTAGAACGTGGGAGTCAAAAGGAGAGAAACCAGTTAGGAGGTTATTGCCATACCACACGGGTGAGTGAAGGCAGGGGCTTGGACCCCCGTGGTGGTCATGAAAGAGGTCAAAGGTATTCAGGGATGTATTTTGCCCTATGTGAATAAATAAGATGCTGCTTCACAAAGATGATTAATCAGTCAGACCACAGAGAAAAAACAAAACACAGCCAGAGTAACAGAGAACCAGCATTACATCAGTGTAACAGGGAGGCGAGAAAAACTGAGCAGCTGAGAAAAGAAAACCATTTCTTCCATTTGTGAGATTCTATTTCCTGTGGGAAAAGGGCATTATGCTACCTTAGTTGAGGGACGTTTCTAAAATTTTATCTTCTGATTATACTACATGCTTATTATAGAGCAATGGCAAAATACAAAACGGTGTGTATGAAAAAGCTGAAAACAATATCTGAAAGAAGCTCTCATTCAGGAATGATTTAAGCAACAAAACCCTCCACATACTGTAATTTAGGCTAGTAGCCTTAACATGGGGCCTGGAGCAGTGTGTTTAGGTCATAAGATTTTTGGTTTTAATTTTAAGTCATTGAACTCTCTGTGCAGATAACAACACTTTGTGTTAGTAGGAAGAGAAATATATAAAAGAGTTAAATGTAAATCCTCTTTGCTTGAAACTGGGATCCAGGAGAGGAACTCAAACTGGACCCTTTGTCTCTGCACCATTCTTTTATGAGTTACCAGGGACACCCAGAGTGCAGGTAAGCATGACGGCTTCTCTAAGTGGGGCTTCACTAAACCCAGATATATAGGTACTTCTCATCAAAGGCTATCTATTCAATTAGATTCTTACACAGTAGATAATATATTAAGAAAATAAAGCTATGAGCAACAAAAACAAAGTCAGGGACTGTCTCAAACTAGTCTTCTTGTATCCAGTACTTCAACATTTAGCATTTAATAAATTCACTTTCTAAGAGTTTTAGGAGGAGCTTTCCAGTAAAAGCAAAACTGAGGCCAAGACTTGGAATACCAGTTCAGTACGTCAGACCAAAACATACTGCAGATTTATATTTCTGATTCTTGATGATCTCATTTGTTAAATTAAGTTGCAAGATTCAGTTCAGTTCAGACTGAGTAGTCGTGTCTGACTCTTTGCAACCCCATGAATCGCAGCACACCAGGCCTCCCTGTCCATCACCAACTCCCGGAGTTCACTCAGACTCACGTCCATCGAGTTGGTGATGCCATCCAGCCATCTCATCCTGGGTCGTCCCCTTCTCCTCCTGCCCCCAGTCCCTCTCAGCATCAGTCTTTTCCAATGAGTTAACTGTTTGCATGAGGTGCCCAAAGTACTGCAAGATTAGAACACAGTATTTTGCAAAATATTTGAACTTCTTCAAAAAAGTTTGAGTTTTTTTTAAAATAATTTTTTGAACAAAAATAAGATGTTAGAAAAGAAAAATATAATTTTCTTAGCATGTGCTTTTAGGCCTTTATTCTGTTTTCTGTCTGCAAGTACACCAAGAAATATAATTAAGGAGCATATTTTAGTCATAAATGAAAAGCTATAAGAGACAAGGAATTGGACTTTTTAGAATGTCCGTTAAACATCTAGCATTAATATTATCTGATTGTGATCAATAACAATCTGGGGGCTATACTTTCAAGATAAAAACAATTAAATGTTAAAGAAGAACTTTGGGTGTAGATTTTTTTTAACTTAATACAAACCACAAAGATAAACCATAAAAATTCCCCCAGAGCTGGCCAGCACTCACAATGCGTATCGGTAGCAGGTTGGTTTAAATGAAACTGGGTCACCTCATGGCCAGAGTCAGCACTTGCTACAACCGCAGAGAAGAGACCAGCTCCAAGTAACCTTGGCAAGGTCTCTAGACCTTTCCTGCAGGGCTCTTCAGCCATCTTTTCTTGGCAATAAGGCTTCCTTCTACTGGACTCTCCTCTTCCCTCTCTTATCGAGCCATAAAACTGCCATCAGCCTTCTGCTCTCTTATCTCATCCTTGCATCCCCGGCCTGCTCTCCACACCCTCAGAGCAGATATATGCACTTTCTCAAGAGCTTTATCAAATGTTCATTTACTCATCAGGCCCTGTGTTCATCCTTTTAAAACATTTTGCAAAACACAGCTTAAAAATAATTGAAAACTTTTCTAGGGACTCACTCTTACTAGGCATCTGGGGTTATTACTAATCTTCAGGATTTAATGCTTTGTCTTTATCACTTTATAACCCAACAAAAAGAAACTGATACAATATGTTTTGCAACCACTTTTCTAATTATAATTGTGCTATTTCACCCATATTATTAAATATTTTTAATAATATTATTTGAATGGCACCTATCATTTGCCATTTGTTTCTTCAATTTTCCTTTATAGTCAGAAATTCCTTATGTAGTCTTCCTTTTAGTCAAATTCTTGATAACTTTCATGATTTCTTAGGAAAAATTCCTAGAAAATAAATTTGGGGGTCAAAATACATGAATATTTCTAGACAGTTAATATATTTTACCAACATTCCCTCTGAGTAGGTTATTCATTTTGATTTTATTGCTTACTGAAATGCTTTCTCTCATTTCTTGGATCCTATTTATCCAAATCATCAGTTGGATTCTGAACTGGCATAGTTCATTTTACAGTTTGTAGTGGGGTTTACTTAAGCAGTTCTCTACACTGTAGGTAATAATTGCTCACTTTTTATTTTATTGATTCTTAATATAAAAGTACATCAGATCTGGCAGCTTACACACTTACATTATGAAAAACATCCATGCTTTTCAGTATTTTTCCCTGCCTCTCTTTTTTCCTAGGATAGCTTTAAAACTACCATTTCAGACTCCAAAGTAGGTCCTGTGATTCAGAAATTCAGCATTTCTACTTTCTAGATTGAACAGTAACCATTACAGTCTAGCTCACATAATTATTAAAAGTTTTGCCAAATAGAAATGTGAGCGATGGTAATGTGGGTTTGGGTTGGGAGTGAGTCCTCTAGTTAATACATCTGCATATTATATTTATTGGCAGACTCATCTCTGTCATCTCTAGGGAAATCACTAATTCTTGTTTACTGTGAGAAATAAGGCCTGGAAAAAAAAAATCACCTTATAAATTTAGAGCAGAAATATTAGACAAAACAATGGGTTTTAAGTGGATATCATTGAGAAAATAGAAGCCTTGCTTAAACAAATTGGTGTACACTCTAGCTTCCTTGTAGATCTAATCTAAGTTATTTTCACATTTACCTCATGGTGAGTAGAGAAACCAGGGCAGCTCTTGCCACTTCTCAGCAAGGGCCTTGACAATATGGTTCATCAACATAGAAGTAATACCTCAGAGATTTTAAAACTACTAACTTGTGTTTTGAGGATATTCAGAGCAAACACCTACCTCTTGAAGAAAATGAAGCCCAGGTTAAACCCAAGAATCAGCACAAATATTTCTAGAAAGCTTCTGAACAAAATATTACAGTGAATAAAAGTTGATGTTGAGAATTTTAAGAAGAATTTAATTGGAGAAGCAACTTTGGCCAAATACGTATCTGCTAAAGCTCAGTTTCCCAAGCCAAAATACTTCACAGAAGGGAAGAACCAGAGGCCAGAAGAAAGTAGTCCATGAGGACAAGCCTGTTTTGTTGGAAGAACATACTTCCCTGGCCAGGCAAGCAGTTAATCCATGAGCTGCTCAGCTGTAATCACCATTCATCACCACTGACTCACTCTGCTGACTCAAAGTTCAGAGTTAGGTTACTCCAGTAATGATGTAATGTACTATGGAGTTTATTTTAATGGCAGAATTAATTTTAACAGCTTTGTAAATTACTTTAGTTCTGTATTTATAGAACCATGAAGCTTTTGAAGGGGTCAGTCATATTTTCAGTTATACTTTACTGCATTTATAAAGAAAATTACATGTTATCTTGGTATGGGTGAATTAACAGATTTCAAAAGCTCTAAGGGTACAGCACTCAAGAAGCTACTCTACTCTGAATCATAAATTATGAATCCCTCCAACCTCTGCAGAATCTACTACTTTAATTTTACACTTAGCTGAATAATTCTCCCTAGCACTTGCTTTCTGATGAGAGTCAACAAATTCTGAAAAGCCTACAATATCTTTAAAAGGTAAAATGCTGATTAACCAAAGGTAAACCTAGTCTGTTTTATAAGTGCCTCCAGTATTTTTCTTTTTCATCCATCACGGTCTTTTACTTTAAGCACAGAGTGTGACCAGCCAGGAAAGATATGAATTACAGAAGCAACGTTAGAAAAAAACCCCCTAAACAGTTCTTCCCTCCAACCTGTCAAGTGTAAGAACTCTATGTAAAAGCATAAGCGATAAAACTGCTTGTCAAAGAGGGTACAGGAAAAGAAATACATTGCATGATAATTAGATACTAAAATCTTAAGATTTTATGTGATAGTACCTTATATTCATCTTTGAAATTAATTGAGATATTTTCTTAAAAATAATTACCCCTAAGACTATGGACTCAAGAAAAATCATAAAGATGCTGTTAAACATATTTCAGTAAGCAGCAAACGAACCTCACTCGCCACCATAAATCATTAATCTTTAATCACCAGCCAATTTCTCAGTAAGCTCATTGGCATGGAAACTGTAAGATACTCAAAGGATAGTTCTAGCCAGTCTGGCATGCATGGTTGGCTTGTGCGTTTAATTACTGTTTATGCGTCGGCAGGATCCAAGCTTTTGTATGTAATAAATAGAATGCTGTCATAGTGTCCAGATGGTTTTAGATGCAAGGCCCAGGGAGCAAGTTTGGAGATTATAGAACTGATTTACTTTCTGTTTGTACCAGTTCAATTGTAAAAACCATGCTAATAGTGTGTATATCAAGAATTCTGCATTATGGCAATAATTGCAGTGCTATATTGCTTGCTTTGATGGGCATTTAAATTTGACTTTACCCTTATCATTAGAAAAATTAAGGAAGCTTTGTAGCAAAATTAATATCTTTGTTTAATATTATTTTATTTTTGAAGGAGATAGAGAATACCCACCTAGGGTCCAATAACTACCCCATAAAATGTTTTTTTTAATTAAATTAATATCTGAGCAGATGTTTTCTAATAACACCTCAAGACAACTCTTTTAAAATATTATCACTGCTCCTGATAGTGTTCTTAATAAGTGGTAGGGGTAATGAAAGTATGTGCAGTGAACCAGATTTTATCCCCCTCCTTCTGACTTATTTTAATTCCATGTTATTTTTAGTGATAGGACCTGAAATAAATGTGACTAGATAAAATATCATTTATTGATAATTATTTTCCTCATGTGATGTATGTTTGCTTTTGAAAATTTCAGATACAGGTTGTTAAATTTAAGTTTTGCTGAAATAGTAGAATATTTTCAATGTATGGATAATCCGCAGTTCTTCAGTATCATTTTAACTGGTTTTAGACATGAGCTCTGCAGTCACTCTTATGAAAAAGAGGAGAAAAATATTTTTTTTAAAAGTTTAATCCTCTTTAAAATGACTGGTGTGAGGATTAAAATCAGA